>NC_084582.2:24885000-24960000 GCF_033978685.3 Nerophis lumbriciformis
ATTTACTAATGCATTTTAGGCAACACTGCTTACTCCATGAATGCTGAAGCTCCGCAGCACCAGAGCATGCGCACTCCCGAAACATGGCGGCGACTTCACTGACTTTGCTTTGAAAATTTTCCCTCCAAGCTAATGGAGCCGATCACTTCGTTATTACATGCTATTGGAGGAGAAAAATATTTTATGTTACAGTTTAATTTTGATCGTGGAACTAGCGTCCTTCCGTCAGCTGCTGGGACTGAGAGTTACCATGCAGCAGGCAATGTGTCGGGAACCTTGCCACAACTTGTTTTTTAAAGTCTGTAGTTTGTTTAATGAGATGGTCACTCACACTTTATCTTAACTGCTAACTTTGTCAGTGTTCCAATAACATCAATACTAGCTAAAATGTTTTGTCATCTCATCCAATTGAACGCTGGCTGAGTTGTCAGTGAGGCGCAAATATTGTATATATTAGATGTGAGAGGTATCACTCTCGTTTATTTTTGTTGGCCAAACTGTTGCACTGAAGTACATGGTTGTTGGAGAATAACAAAGCTGGTTTATTTGACTTTATCTTCATTAGCCAAACTGCTTTGTGTTTTATATTGATATCAAAACGTAAACACCATCTTTTGTACATTACTTGTGTTTTTTATTCCGCAAAGTAATTACTTTAATACCCATTCATGTAACATAGCATTTTGTTAATGTTTTATTGTGTATAGTTAATACCTATACGACATATTTCTGCTCAAACGCTGAATGGACCTGTCCAGACACAGCATGTACATGTACACACATTAGTACATGTAAATGTATGTATATAACTTAAAACATACCTCTATCTATGAAAATGTAAAATAGAGATAAAGGCATCATGTAACAAAAAAGCTGATAAGATGATACTATTAATGAACAATAACACAAATATTTGTCTTTAAATATATAGATAACATTTATCTAGAGCATTTTTATTAGATATTACAAATTACATGATGGCGTCGCGTTCACACCCCAACACTGTTTTACCAAACATAATGCATAATCATGATTATTAATCTTAATTATTAATTTGCCAATAATCGTGCAGTCCTATGTGTAAGACTAGACCTCATATATGAACACTAATTGTATCTACATGGACAAAAAGTACAGTTACGTCTACTGGCGATGGGGGTGCCTGGTGACGGGGGAAGGATTGAATGCTCTGGAAGCCCCTAGACGGGCCCCTGCACAGTAGCGGCACAAGGTTATAATGGTCGTCAATAGCTGGGATTTTGAGTGGCAGCTATTCCCGGTTACCAAATTTGCTTCAGACACCCAAAAATATGAGCACAACATGTTTCAATAACAAATATTTGTAATTTAACATGCAGAAAACATTATCAAATATGTATAAATGATTAATTAAATGGATTAATAAACATTTACCATCTGAATCTGTTGAAGCTGGGAATGAGAGCGGAGGATGGGAGAGTATGAAATCCGCTACACTACCTTGATACCGAAGTACATGTCAAACTACTTCCTTAACGTAAATGACCGCCATAACCACAACACCAGGGGGAGCTCCACTAACCACGTTAAACCCAGATCCCGAACTAACAAAGGTCTTAACTCATTCTCTTTCTATGCCACATCAATGTGGAATGCGCTCCCAACAGGTATAAAAGAAAGTGCATCTCTATCCTCCTTCAAAACCGCAATAAAAGTACACCTCCAGGCAACTTCAACCCTAAACTAACACCCTCCCCGGATTGTTAATAATCAAATGTAAACAATCAAATGCAGATACTTTTTGTTATGCCTTCTGATCTCTCTCTCTCTCTCTCTCTCTCTCTGCCCACTACTTGCTGTCCATATCCTACCAAGTCAGACCTACACTGTTCCAATATCCATTTCTCTGTTCTCAATTGTTGATGACTGATGATAACAACCAAACCTAACCCCCCCACCCCCTCCACACCCCGGATTGTAAATAATGTAAATATTTCAATGTGATTATCTTGTGTGATGACTGTATTATGATGATAGTATATATGATAGTATATATCTGTATCATGAATCAATTTAAGTGGACCCCAACTTAAACAAGTTGAAAAACTTATTCGGGTGTTACCATTTAGTGGTCAATTGTACGGAATATTATATATTATATATATTCACCGTGCAACCTACTAATAAAAGTCTCAATCAATCAGTCAAAGTAACTCAATAGGGTTTCACTCCTTCTTTATCAAAGCGCTGGGATTTGTAACGTTATTTGGTTCCATGGTGGCCACAGAATTTTACAAGAGCAAACTGACTAGTTTGTTGGGCGCACTGTTTTGCCGTTAATAACCAAAGTTGGTATACGAAAACGGGGAACCTTATAAGCCGAAAACACGATCCTACAAAGTGGAACATACAAAATCCTAAGGCGTCCACTGTCTGATATTTGTTCACACTCTTTAAAAATATAATATAGTTCATTATAAAAGCAGCTCGAGCTTACAAGACAGAGGTTCTAAAAGACATGTATAGACCATGTCCATCTAATTCCTCATACATCATTATTCATTAGTTAATTCTTTATTTATTTAAGTCCAGTACATCCATATCGCAAATCAATCTTTAATTATGTATTTCATCTGCCTCCAGCCTGCATTAGCGGGATAATGACGAGTTAAATGAATTGTGTTGATTACCCACAGCATTATGGAGTGATGGAAAGCAGAGGAAGTAGAAAGTAAGTACCGATACGGTATGTAGGGGGTGGGGGACAAACATGGGTGGAGAAATTACTCAGTGAATGTAGTAATAAGACAACATTAAGACAATTAACAACATATTGGCTTGCTGATGTAAATCTCCCACTGGTAAAAACAAGATTATTACTATTAAAAATCATTGCCCAGAAGCTTGGGGGCCTATGTTACTACATCAATCTGGAATGAATGGAAATACACAAACACCCTGACTAGTGCATGCGTCCAAACACCTTCCTGCCTACAGTGCTACATTGTCAGAGAGACCGCAGTACAGCAGGACACACACGTACACACCCACACACACACACACACACACACACACACACACAAAATCAGCCTGCTGATGCTGTATCAGATCATGCACCATGCAATTTAGTACACAAGCAAATTAGAAACAGACTTAATGATACCCTTCCTGTCTGTTTCTTTCAATATAGTGCCCTACATAACCTGCCTCCTGAAAGTGCTTGTTACTTTGAGAAACATATTTCCGACAAGATTAAAACAATTCTCTTTTGCATTGGTAAGTCCATCCATCCATCCATTTTCTACCGCTTGTCTCTTGTCTCAGCTGCATTCGGGCGGAAGGCGGGTTACACCCTGTACAAGTCGCCACCTCATCGCAGGGCCAACACAGACAGACAACATTCACACTCACATTCACACTAGGACCAATTTAGTGTTGCCAATCAACCTATCTCCAGGTGCATGTCTGTGGAGGTGGCAGGAAGCCGGAGTACCCAGAGGGAACCCACGCAGTCACAGGGAGAACATGCAAACTCCACACAGAAAGACCCAGGATCGAACCCAGGACCTTCATATTGTGAGACACATGCACTAACCCATGTCCACCGTGCTGCCTGCCTTGGTAAGTGTTGTACTAAATGATATACTGTACAGTATACTGTGTGAGATGTTACAGCAAGTTGCCATAGTGAAAACATTCAAGGACATTGCACAAACGAGAACTATTTGTAAGATGATTCTAAGGTGTAAGGATACGCCACAATCACGATTCAGTCCTTACCTCGTTTTTAAGTTCATGGTTTAAAGAAAACAAATACAGTAGCTTTCACAAAAATGAGATTGTCAAGGTCAGGCCTATCCTTGGCACAAATTCTAGCCATGACTTCTGTTTTTCATAGCTTGGGCTGCACGGTATTTGTGTACCATATTGGTACACAAGATTGTTGCGACTTGTCACAAATACATTTGTACTAGATCTATTGGTACCAACACAAATAGATTTGGACACTACCCTCAGCAAATGTAGCTTGTTGTTACAATTCCCTATTGCAGGTGATATAAATCACATTACTGCACTTCTTAAACCATCTGATTCTCACCTGGTCTCTTAGAGATGAAGTGTATCAGTGTTGCCAACAACTTAGCAGCTACATTTAGATCAGGGGTCACCAAACTTTTTAAAACCAAGAGCTACTTCTTGGGTACTGATTAATGCGAAGGGCTACCAGTTTGATACACACTTAAATAAATTGCCAGAAATAGCCAATTTGCTCAATTTACCTTTAACTCTATGCTATTACGGTATTAATAATTAATGATATTTATCTTTGTGTAAACACTGATCATCTTAATGATTTCTCACAATAAATATATATAGAAACAGATAAATATCAATATGCAACACTTTATTTTTATATTTTCTCTAAGTGTACATTTTTCAAATTGAACATTTTCAAATGATCACTTCTAAGACAGTCTTGTGAAATCACAATATCCCATTTTAACTAGCTAGCCACTAACATTTTTAAGGAAAGAAAGAAAAGAGGAGAAAACACGAAAAAAATGAAAATTACATTTTGAAACATAGTTTATCTTCAATTTTGACTCTTTAAAATTCAAAATTCAACCGAAAAAAAAGAGAAAAACTAACTAATTTGAATCTTTTTTAAAAAATTAAAAAAAGAATTTATGGAACATCATTAGTAATTTTTCCTGATTAAGATTCATTTTAGAATTTTGATGACATGTTTTAAATAGGTTAAAATCCAATCTGCACTTTGTTAGAATATATAACAAATTGGACCAAGCTATATTTCTAACAAAGACAAATCATTATTTCTTCTAGATTTTCCAGAACAGAAATTTTAAAAGAAGTTCAAAAGACTTTGAAATAAGATTTAAATTTGATTCTATAGATTTTCTAGATTTGCCAGAATAATTTTTTTGAATTTTAATCATAATAAGTTTGAAGAAATATTTCACAAATATTCTTCGTCGAAAAAACAGAAGCTTAAATGAAGAATTAAATTAAAATGTATTTATTATTCTTTACAATAAAAAAAATTATTTACTTGAACATTGATTTAAATTGTCAGGAAAGAAGAGGAAATAATTTAAAAGGTAAAAAGGTATATGTGTTTAAAAATCCTAAAATCATTTTTAAGGTTGTATTTTTTCTCTAAAATTGTCTTTCTGAAAGTCATAAGAAGCAAAGTAAAAAAATAAATGAATTCATTTAAACAAGTGAAGACCAAGTCTTTAAAATATTTTCTTGGATTTTCCAATTCTATTTGAGTTTTGTCTCTCTTAGAATTAAAAATGTCGAGCAAAGCGAGACCAGCGTGCCAGTAAATAAATACAATTTAAAAAATAGAGGCAGCTCACTGGTAAGTGTTGCTATTTGAGCTATTTTTAGAACAGGCCAGCGAGCGACTCATCTGATCCTTACGGGCGACCTGGTGCCCTCAGGCACCGCGTTGGTGACCCCTGATTTAGATAGTAATAAGACCCTTTGCAGTCCTGTACAAAACACTGAATATGTTCAATATGGGAACTTGCTACTGAAAAATATGATTACAAACACATGTACTGGGGGTTGGAATTGGGGGTTAAATCACCAAAATGATTCCCGGGCGCGGCCACCGCTGCTGCCCACTGCTCCCCTCACCTCCCAGGGGGTGATCAAGGGTGATGGGTCAAATGCAGAGAATAATCTCGCCACACCTAGTGTGTGTGTGACAATCATTGGTACTTTAACTTTAACTTTAACTTTACTGCTACACCTTGGGATGTATACCGAGTACTGGCATTTTTTGGTATTGGTTCCTAACTGGGTCGGTCCTAGAGGACCCTTAAAATTCTGGACTAATGCTACGGCTAGTGGCCATTTTAAGGCTATTTTTTTAAATCCAGCTGCCCCTGGTTTAATGACACGCGCGCGCTGTCACATTCATTTAGGTGCCGTTGCAACGCATGAAAAAAGACACAGGGAGGATCTTATAAGGCTGGGTGCTTATATGGTCATGATAAATTTGAAGTCCGTCACAGTGATCAACTGTGATGATTTATTAACTCGATCAAACATGGCGGAACAGCCAATCAGAGTCGACCTTTTACTGGCCCACATGCTGTTACAAGGTAAGCAGAAGTAAACAGATAGATATGAAGAGAATGACCAAACTTGGAGCCCAACGCGCAGCAGGGGGAATATAAATAAATGTCAGCAATAACTTGGAGTTATCTAGGCCACCATGATTTACGCGTCATTGGAATCGTGGACGGAATCAAGGTTCACTAAAAACAATCTAAATGCAGAAAGTTGTGGAAATTGTCATGATGTGACTGAGATGCTGTCGTTGAGAGGAACAAGGAAAATCATGTTTACGGGGACTGTACACTTGACAAACACTCATCTCCATGCATACTTGCCAACCTTGAGACCTCCGATTTCGGGAGATGGGGGGGTGGGGGCGTGGTCGGGGGTGGGGCGGGGCGTGGTTAAGAGGGGGGGAGTATATTGACAGCTAGAATTCACCAAGTCAAGTATTTCATATATATATATATATATATATATATATATCTACATCCTGAAAATATGCAAACAAAACTGTATTTAGATAATTGATACTTCAAACTTGCATAAATATAACATGAATATAACATAACTTGGCTTGTGAGAGCTTCAAAATGTAATGAATAAAATGCTAATGTTGTTGATAAACAAGCAATTATTTTAATAATTAAATATGATAATTTTAAATTAATTATTTCAAATATGTTTATTTAAATGTAACGGTAGAATTCTATGGCTGGATGTAATAAGGAGTCAGAAAAAATACAATTCATTTAGTTGTTTTTAGCAAAATATAGTAAACATTTATTTAGTTGTTTTTTTTAAATTAATAAATATATTTATTTTTAGATAAGATAAACATAATAATACAATTTATATGTAGTCTGAATGATTTAGTTCTTGTCACCCTGTTGTCCTCCCGTCGTGAAAAAAAGGCTGTCCGCATGGAGCTGGAGGGGGCGTGGCCTCCAGCTCCGGCTGAAAATCGGGAGATTTTCGGAAGAATATTTGTCCCGGGAGTTTTTCGGGTGATGCACTGAAATTCGGGAGTCTCCCGGAAAATTCGGGAGGGTTGGCAAGTATGTCTCCATGGAGCCTAGCAAGTCGAGGGCCAGCAGTCTCGCCGACAGCTCTGTACCCTACTCGGGTCATCTCTGTGCCTGCCTCCCCGGACACGCAGTCACTTCAAACTATGAAACTAACTCCAACATACAGAGCAAACAGTTTCCAAAATAACTTCTACGTGTCAGGTGATGTGTTTCTTTTGCAAATTGGATGACTGATTGTAGACCAACAGATGTGTGACAAATACTGGGCTACAACTGCGAATGCTAGGAAGTTGTGGACGCGACCACAGATCTTCATTGGTAAACTCGTGATAACTTGACAGATTCTTCTGCTCAGTGGGTTTGTGGTTAGAGTGCCGCCCTGAGATCGGTAGGTAATGAGTTCAAACCCCGGCCGAGTCGTACCAAAGACTATAAAAATGGGACCCGTTACCTCCCTGCTTGGCACTCAAATCAAGGGTTGGAATTGGGGGTTAAATCACCAAAATGATTCCCGAGCGCGGCCACCGCTGCTGCTCACGGCTCCCCTCACCTCCCACGGATGGAACAAGGTGATGGGTCAAATGCAGAGTGTAATTTCACCACACCTAGTGTGTGCGTGACTATCAATGGTACTTTAACTTTAACTTCTTATACTATAGTTTGATTGCCAAATACTAACTGATACATCTGTGTGTGCTTTCTTTTACTTAAAAACATGTCACTTTGTTATGTTTTTTTGCTTTTTCTTATTTAATTTCAATTTTATTTTTTTTTGCTCAGAATGTTAATACCATGTTAAACTAATCCATAGTTTGATTTGGTTTTGATAGCGATGCTTAAAACTGTCGGGTTAAAAACAATGTAAGCAATTGTGATTTTAATCCAGATCGGATTGGTATTTATTTTTGCCCTATCGCGCAGCCCGAAACTCTGATAATCATCTTGGAATAATCGCATATAAAGAAGCAACAGTTTGTAACAACAATATTTCCTCCTCCAAAGTCCTTCAAAGTCACACATGCTAATAAGAGTTAGAATCAGTTTGAAGTGAACGTGCTGTACCAAACGGCTGCTACTGCACTTCATCAACCGTACAGTGAAAAATTCAAGTAAAATAATAATCACTAAAACAGCATGCCATCCACAAGTCTGTAGTCACCATCTGACGTCACTCCATTGCGCCTTGTTTGCGTGGCATCACAACACACCTTGCTTAAATGCACACCCACGTTACATGCTAATGAATTGTATTGATTTATATTTGATATAATCAAATCATGTATGAGGTCTGTGCACTGTACACAAATGCCATAACAGATGTGCTTGTCTGTTGCTGGTGTAAAAGCATGGAATTCTCTAGACAAAGGCTTAAAAAGTTGCAAGAATATCTTTGAATTTAAAAAGAGTTACAAAAAGAAACAACTGGAATTATATCAAACTGATTTTTGATTTTGATTGGACATGTCATTTTGAAAATGCTTAAACAAACATTTTAAGTATTTTGGAGTTCGGGTGTTGGTGGAGGGAACAGTGATAAAGTAATCTAAAATAATTTGTGTTCAAAAGGAGGCAGATAAATATAAGAATAGTATTCTTCCATCTGCTCCTTTCTGATCATGGAAATGTATAAGAAACAAAAAACAATGAATGGCTTGTGAATATGCATTTTCATGAAAGGAATAAAAATAAATGATGACAAATGCCATACGCAAATATTATTTCCAGCTGAATGTAATTGTATTGAATAGGAAGAACACAGTGATGGATCGGTGTGTTCTTTACAAAAGTGGTCACCAACCTTTTCGAGCCCAAAATCCCTGGTCTCAGCCAAAAAACGAAGCAAGATCTACCAAGGAGAAGGTGTGTTTTTGTAATGTGCCTAGGGCGGGGGTCGCGGCTCTTTAGTTCCTGGAGCATTTTTTAAAAAAAGGATTGAAAATTTAATTTTTTGTTTTAGTATGTTTTTTGTTTGAGGACAAATATGACACACACCTTCCTAATTGTTAGAAAGCCCACTGTTTAAAATGTTTGTGTGTATGCTTCACTGATGAGTATTTGGTGAACATTTTGTTCTACTAATTTTGTCGGTTTTTGAACCCAACAACAGTTTGTTTACATGAAAAAATCTTCCACTCCTTCTCCGTCTGATTTTGTCCACCAAACGTTTTATGCTGTGTGTGAATGCACAAAGGTGAACTTTGTTGATGTTATTGACTTGTTGAGGGCTAATCAGGCATATTTGGTCAGTGCATGACTGCAAGCTAATCAATGCTAATATGCTATTAAGGCTAGCTGTATGTACGTATTGCATCATTATGCCTCATTTGTAGGTATATTTGAGCTCATTTATTATCCTTTACTTTTATCGACTTTGTATATAATTTAGTTTTTCATGTTTCATGACACATTATCTGTATGGCTGCATTTCAGATAGTTGTTTGTGTGCCATGTTGTTACAAACCACAGCAAACATTACCTAGCTTACCAAAGATTGTAATTAATCTGTTAAAAGAAGACAGCCTGCTGTTTCCTTTAACTTGAACACACACTTCTATACCTTTGGCCATTTCTAAGACAGTAATTTCCAGGAGTTATCTCACCTTCTGAGTAGCCTATGATTACTAATGTTTTCTAATGTTGTAAAAATGTGTAGAATAAATATTACATTTCAACATTTTTGTCAACAAAGATTTGCTTCAGCCTGTGACACATTTTGATAGTAGGCTAATATAGCTACTATAGACACTTACGTCATGTCTTCATTATAACACTTAAATAAGGCCTTTAAAGTCATTTTTGATAGTAGGCTAATATACTGTAGCTAATATAAACACGTCATGTGTTGCCTTCATTATAAGACTTATACACAGCTTTTCTTTTTTGCGGCTCCAGAAAGATTCGTTTTTTGTATTTTTGGTCCAATATGGCTCTTTCAACGTTTTGGGTTGCCGACCCCTGGCCTAGGGCCAATGACATAGGAGTCACGGACCACCAATGGCCCCTGTGCTGCACTTTGGGCATCCCTGCTGTAGAAGCTAACTGTTTAAGGCTACTATAGTCCTAGCACTGTACTAAATTTGTTCATCTTATCGTCACATATGGGACGCCAGTCAGGTTACATCAGCACCGGAAGTAGTAAAATCAGCTGTTCACTTGCCGTGTTTTCCTGTGTGATGAAGAGTGGATAAACAGGGAAGTCCTTGTTTCATCATATATTACTGCCTTAGCACATGTTAATGTTTACTTTTGTATATAAATCAACATAACATCCATACTGTGGAGAAATGTTCACGGACTCTATTATTTGGCTTGTTAGCGTCCTGTTGCAGTCCAGCGATGATGATGATGATGACAGCGGGCTCCGTGACTGACAAACGGCCTTACTTTTATGGAACCTTACAGTTTGTGGTAGGCGTGGCAGAACTTACAGCAGAGCACCGCATTGCTCGAGAGAGGAAGCCGGTTGATTGCTTCCCACAAAGTGTGGGCGTCTTTATAATGATGCGTCCCCAAAATGCAAGTCCTCGCGTGCAGGAAGATTCTGGAAAATGTCCGATCCTTGCAACAGTCAGCCTTAATGCATTGTTGCAGCTCGATGGTTTATGAGCACGTCATGAAATACGCGTTTCCGAGACGTGCGGGTGAAGTGTGCCGCCATGCTCGGGGGTGTGTGGCCGCAGTGTCGGGAGTGGAGGATGTGAGGCTGAAGAGAGAGAAGCGAGGCGTGCGAATGTGTTCAGGGGTTAAAATGCGTGCTTGTTTGGGGGTCTGTTAGTCACTCTCCGGGTGGGGGCGTCACTGATGTCATATTAATACATGCAATTGACCATTAGGGTCTCAAAGATTGACTGGTCGATCGCGATAGACGAGTTGGCGACCCCTGCTTTACAAGATGATGACATAACAACTGCATTGCACTTTGCACTGCAAACAGTTGACTTGTTTTAAGACTTCTAAAGCAGGTGTTGATAAAAGACTTCCCTTCTGTGAGATGTTACATGCATGATGTTGGTGGTGTACAACCTCTTGTGCTAATACAAATGTTAATAAAAAATGACTTTTTTCACATATTTATTTACACCATCCATCCATTTTCTACCGCTTATTCCCTTCGGGGTCACGGGGGCGCTGGAGCCTATCTCAGCTACAATCGGGCGGAAGGCGGGGTACACCCTGGACAAGTCGCCACCACCAATTACCGTATATTTCGGAGTATAAGTCGCACCGGAGTAGAAGTCGCACCTGCCGAAAATGCATAATAAAAAAAGAAAAAAACATATATAAGTCGCACTTGAGCCCGGCCAAACTATGAAAAAAACTGCGACTTATAGTCTGAAAAATACGGTACACATAATACCGATAAGAGTATCAATGAATACCGGTATCAAAAATCTATATTTTTATTGATATCGGTATAATATCAACGATATACATCCCTTGATACACCTCTATAACAGATGTGTATAATAAGCGTATAGGATTTAATTCTTACCAGGTGTGACCTCTACCAGAGTGTCTTGTCTCTCAGGGGGGAAAAGGACCTTTGGTGGCTGGGTGGTCTGAAGAGCTAAAAAAAAAAAAAAGGGACATTTTGAGTTAGGTCTGACATCACGTAACAAGTTTCTTTCCGTTTCTTCATCATTTATCCAAATATTCATAACAAGATTCAAATATCAAGTTAGGAGACATGAGAAACATTTTTGTTTGGTTTGGTAAAAGGTGCAATTTAGTTCAGTTCAGTTTCAGTTGAATTCGAACATGCATACGATACAATGGAATTAGGGATGTCCGATAATGGCTTTTTGCCGATATCCGATATTGTCCAACTCTTTTGGATGCTGGTGGGCCGTTTCTGGCCCGCGGGCCGTAGTTTGGGGACCCCTGATTATAATGATCAATTACTTCCATTCCATTTACATTAACTGAGGAGTATTTTTTGGAATGGAAGTAATTGATCATTATAATTAATTACTTTTTAAAAGGAAATATTCAATACAACTACACCGGAAGTTAAACCGCTGTAGTTTATGTAATTAGTCACCAAGAAAAACAAAACTTGCTTTACTTTTTTTTAAAACCTTCAAATATCTGACATGTTTCTTTTAAGAAATGTTTCAAGAGATCAAAATAGTAAATTAAGTAGTAAACTAAGATATTTGCGTATGTGCCGTTTAAAAGGTTGTGCCTCATGTGTGACGTGTGAAAGTAGAGTTTTGTTAACAGACTGCGTGTTGTGTGAGTTAGTAAAGGGATTCTACTTGCTTGAGCGGCTGTATCTCTCCTTGAATTAAAACAATGCGCCGCAATAGCGTCACTTACACCTTTATTTTGTAATGCTGTTATTCATGAGGCTGACAACGGCGACTGAAGTAACAACTGGAACTAATCGATGTGGAACATCAGTCACTTTGAACGGAGGAATGATCTGATAAGAATAAGCCAACAAATGGCAGCTCTGCGGTCCGTGTCTTGGTCGACACGATGTTAGATTTGTTTGCAAGTTGCACGTCAAGCTCTGCTGGAGGGTTAGGAAGGAGGTAACAAGATGGCATGGCTTACGTGGGCGCCGTGATGGTGCAGCACAATGAACCCTCTAATTATGTCTATTGACCAGTCCAGCTAATTACTAAAACCAGAATAGAGCTGGCTTGGATGAGCTCTCCTTTATATGGACTTTGCCTTTCAAATCAAGTTTGACCTTTTCAACGCCGGCAGTGCAGGAAAGTCCAGCACATAAGGTCAGACGGACAAATAATCAACACCGTCTGCTTTCACATCTTCTCCGACAATCTTTGCAATATTCCAATCTGGAGTTTTTCTTAAACTTCAAGCGGAGTCTGAATGAGTATTTGTGTCATCAGATATTGACATATGTGAGTGGCAGACAGTTTCAGACCACAGAAAGTGACTTTTACATGACTGAAGAGGACACCAGATGCTGCAAAAAGACTGAAACAAATAATCTTGCGGCTCTGCTCAAACTAAATGTGTTGAACCACATCTGAGCTCCCTTCCGCTGTTTAATTTTCAACTTTCAGGGCAGAAACCTTCTTGGAAAAAAGACAAAGGTCATTAATTAGATTTGAAACAATATTCAGAATCCTGAGCTGACTTTCTCAACATGATGTTAATTATTCATGCTCTGTGGCATATAATGTTTTCTGCTGCAAATGAAATTATCTTTGAATTTTAGAGATCACTTCTTTCTGACCCTCTGTGCTTGATGTTCAGTGAAACAGAAATGTACCATTTCTTTTGACATTTGTCACATTACACTTTCCTTGCTGTACACACAGACTTGGCATTGTCTTTTGTCAGAGCAATTTATTTTTAGCACAATACAGATTCGGTATAGTTATCTTTTGTCTCGGTCACATTCAGCATACCCATTTTCAAAGGCTTTCCAGTTTTTTTCTTGGCAGATGAAAATAACTGCTGGACTCAACATGCGTGCCACTCAATGCACTCATCTGCGAGCGAATTGGCATCCGAAGCAGATCCTCAACATATTTGAAGGATGTTTGTGTACAACGTTATTCAACCATAGAGATTTGTTAAAATGCAAATGAAAGCCAACTTCAGTGTGACTGTTTCTGTGAACACGCCCTAAGAGGAATACAAACCTAACTGAAAAACAAGAGTCACAAAATATTATCTCATTATGCAACATTCAGCAAGTATAATCAGATACTATGTTCTGCATTTGCAACTGCTTTTGACCTTTAGGGAATCATATAAACTTTCACAGTAAGCAGAGGACATTTACTATGTATACAGATGTGCACTGCGTATTTAGAAACATTTACAGTTTCATTTTATTCTGTCAAAATTACAATGTATTAACACCTGTTTGTTTAAGCAATTACATGTTAATTATGTGTGCATCAGTGAGTTTGTGGTCCGAGTTAGGTCATCAAGTGTAAATTAGCAAACTGTAGACATGCAAATAAAAACAAGTGATGTATGTGTGTCTACATGCAGGGTTTTTTGTACAAAACCCAAAACCAGTGAAGTTAGCACGTTGTGTTCATCGTAAATAAAAACAGAATACAATGATTTGCAAATCCATTTCAACTTATATTCAATTGAATAGACTGCAAAGACAAGATATTTTAATGTTCGGACTGAGAAACTTAATTTTGTTTTGCAAATATTCATTAACTTAGAATTTAATGGCAGCAACACATTGCAAAAAAGTTGGCACAATGGCATTTTGACCACTGTGTTACATGGCCTTTCCTTTTAACAACACTCAGTAAACGTTTGGGAACTGAGGAGAACAATTTTTGAATCTTTTCAGGTGGAATTCTTTCCCATTCTTGCTTGATGTACAGCTTAAGTTGTTCAACAGTCCTGGGTCTCCGTTGTGGTATTTTAGGCTTCATATTGCGCCACACATTTTCAATGGGAGACAGGTCTGGACTACAGGCAGTAATCTTTTACTATGAAGCCACGCTGTTGTAACACGTGGCTTGGCATTGTCTTACTGACATAAGCAGGGGTGTCCATTATAACATTGCTTGGATGGCAACATATGTTGCTCCAAAACCTGTATGGACCTTTCAGCTTAAATGGTGCCTTCACAGATGGGTAAGTTACCCATGCCTTGGGCACTAATACACCCGCATATCATCACAGATGCTGGCTTATGAACTTTGCGCCTATAACTATCGGGATGGTTATTTTCCTCTTTGTTCCAGAGGACACGACGTCCACAGTTTCCAAAAACAATTAGAAATGTGGACTCGTCAGACCACAGAATACTTTTCCGCTTTGTATCAGTCCATCTTAGATGAGCTCGGGTCAAGCGAAACCGGCGGCGATTCTGGGTGTTGTTGATAAATAGCTTTCGTTTTGTATAGTAGAGTTTTAACTTGCACTTACAGATGTAGCGACAAACTGTAGTTACTGACAGTGGTTTTCTGAAGTGTTCCTGAGCCCATGTGGTGATATCCTTTATACACTGATGTCGGTTTTGGATGCAGTACCGCCTGAGGGATCGAAGGTCCCGGGCATTCAGTGTTGGTTTTCAGCCTTGCGGCTTACGTGCAGTGATTTCTTCAGATTCTCTGAACCTTTTGATGATATAACGGACCGTAGATGGTGAAATCCCTAAATTCCTTGCAGTAGCTGGTTGAGAAATGTTGTTCTTAAACAATTTGCTCAGGCATTTGTTGACAAAGTAGTGACCCTCGCCCCATTCTTGTTTGTGAATGACTGAGCATTTCATGGAAGCTGCTTTTATACCCAATCATGCCACCCACCTGTTCCCAATTAGCCTGTTCACCTGTGGGATGTTTCAAATAAGTGTTTGATGAGCATTCCTCAACTTTCTCGTCTTGTTGACCCTTGCGCCAGCTTTTTTTAAACATGTTGCAGGCATCAATTTCTAAATGAGCTAATATTTGCAAAAAATAGTTAAGTATCTTGTCTTTGCAGTCTATTCAATTGAATATAGGTTGAAAAGGATTTGTAAATCATTGTATTCTGTTTTTATTTACGATTTACACAACGTGCCAACTTCACTGGTTTTGGGTTTTGTATATTGAAACTATTTAAACCTAATCATGACCACGACACGTACAACAAGTGAACACTGGAGGAAATATGGAGGTGATCTACTGTTCTGGAAGATTTTCAGATTCAGAATTTAGATTTTATAAGATTTTGTCATAAATCCATACAGTGGTGTCAAACTCGTTTTTATTGAGGGCCACATCGCAGTTATGGCTGATTTCAGAAGGCCGGTTATAACAGTGAATATACATATGAATATAAATGTACAATTATCTCATGATATTGATACACAATAGCCTGTGCATTTTAATTATATTTTTTACGTACACATTGATGGATTACTTGCTTTGAAATCATACGTCAAGGTGACAAGCAGACATTTCAGTATTTCTATTTTTTACACAAAAAATGTAATACAGTATACAACAATATTTGTTGCATGATCAGATATTATTACAATTTTAAATATATGCCATTTCATGCAGTATATATTGTTTTCCTGTCAAAGTGGCGAGAACAAATATTTTGAGTAAAAAAGATGAAGTAAAGTAGTTTAATGACTCATATTTTTTCCAGGCTTTTAATTGGTGGGCCCCCCCACCAACACCCGTGATCTAGAAGAACAATTGTAAGGTCAGAAACCCCTTATGTTAGAAGACTCTCAAGTCGATTAATCCATAAATGTATTTTACCTAGTGATCTGTCTGCAGACTATGTAATGGACAATACCTCATGTTTCCTTTTGGTTGACTAAGGGTGTGCTGACATGAGAGCAAACATGTCATGCTTGGGCCCCACTTCAAGCTAAAAGTTTGTTGTGTTCAGGGCTGAGATCCATGCTAAAATTCAGAACACATCCCCTCCTTTGGTACAATTGAAAGCAATGAGCCAGTGTGGTTCTGCCTGATTGCATGCACATGCATGTGCATGTGTGCGATATAGCCAAGTCACAGAATGACTGCTATGCGATCACTTCTTGCATGTTCTTCATGATACCCATCATATTTTACAAATAAAATACAAAGACCCAAAATTATCCAAAATCACTTGCCCATTCCAAATACATATGTGTACATAATAAAGACAAAGTAATGCAATTTAAAAAATAAATTAGCTGTTGGTGAGATGCTTCCACATGACTAGACAAATGAAGGTAAACAGACGCCACAAATACACTACTCAAAAACAGTACAACACAGATTATCGCACAACGTTTTTCACAAAGATATATGTCACAGTTTCATCATTTTAGTTGTCCTTTGACTTGTCACATCAGAGGTCCTTCTTGAAAGAACCCCTCCCATTAATCCAAGCTCAAGACTGGGACGCCAGAGCTCCATTGGCTGGATGATGAGGAACTGGCCTTGAATAAACCTGTGCTGATTTCACAAAAGACATCAAGCATTGCTGCACGGCCAGTGCATTAACTGCCTTGACAATGTTGGGATCTTCCCTTGGAAAGGGCAAAGTCTTTCCAGGTTATTTTGTTTTAATGGCTTGCCTGAATAGGGCGAGGAAATTCGATTAGAAGATGAACAATTAATTTTACAAATGTACAAACATTAGCAATAACAGACCGTGCCCGTCACCAACCTTTTCGAGCCAAAGCAAGATCTACCCCTGTATCAACTCATCAACTATGTTATATATACATATATATAATAATGTGTGTCACATTTTATTTCATTTTTGTGTTTTTTAAAGACAAAGCTTTGTGTTATTATTAGCTGATGTCAACATTTTGTATTTCTCTCATTGTGATTTTTGCAGTTTACCTAATTTGTTTGTTTTTTTGTAATGTGCCTAGGACCAGTGACAAACGAGTCTTCTTTTGGACTTGTTATTTAATCATGGCGTTACTGTATACATATAATAAGTGTCATTAGAGAGCTTTGCTAGATATGCTTATATACTGGATTATGTTTAGCATGAGATATTGTTTGGTTTTATCACACTTCTTTCCCTGTTACTGGGCTTGGACTATTTAAGGGAGGCTGCTCATTTAATCGGAAGGGGGCATAGGTAAGCTTGTTGTGTGTGGAGAGCTTGAATAGTGTAGCTGGAGTAGTGTTTAAAGTGATTGGTGATTTTTGAGCTGCATATGTTTTTTTCCATTCCTGAATTTTGTAAATACTTTATCTGTTTTGATATTTACTTTTCATTTTCACTCCTTTTGCACTGTATACATTTTAGCTGTCATTTTGCTGTCACTGCTGTCATTTATTTGGGGTAATAAACATCACCAACAATAATAATTACATGTATCTTTTTGAGCAAACCCACAAAAGTTGTATTAACATGCTAAATATATGCTGATGATTGGAGGAGAAGATGCAAATATTATTATTTAGCACACTCATTTTAATTCATCAGCACCAATCACAGTTTTGCAAGCACTATTTTGCATTTTATTTAGCACGTTTTAGAAGGCTGTGCAAACTGTGCAGGATGAGTACTCGCGCCTGTGCTGCACAGACAGACGAGAATATTCCTTCCTACGTGTGTGTCAACGTTTAGGATGATCAGAAATACAAATATTTTCAGCAACATCATTTCATCATTTTAAAGCTGTCAGAGGACTTAGGGGGCTGATTAAAACAAATTAAATTAATGCGTTAGTGTTCTTCAGTATTGTTTTTTTTTCTCCAACATATAATATTCATTATTAAATTGTTTATTTTAAAAAACATATTTAAGTATGCATTCTTTGCGTCTTGAGCGAAGTAAGTGCAGCCTCTCGCTAATGAATGCACCTTCTCATTTGTAGATGTATTGCATGACTACTTCTGGTTTGTTTGAAAACATAGCAAAATGCTGCAGGTAGGAGCATGAAAACATGAATGTGCAATGAGAGTATCTCCAAGGTGTATAGTACACACAAAATCCTCATTTAAAAATGGCGGTCTGCAACATTTTCCAATTGTACACGCAGCGTTAGTAGATCACAAGACCACCCACTAATACGGCATGCTATTTTAAAGATTGCACACGCTGTTTACCGCGTGGTATTTGGATCCTAGTAAATCAAGCCCAGGGAATACTCATTGTGTCCTTGAATAGAGCAAAGTGAATAGAGTGTGAGACTCCTTATGCATTTCACTCTGCTTTAGGGTGGCAAATACCCCCCTAACAACTCCTAAAACCTGTGATGTCGTTTAAACATATACCAAAAACATCTAAAAGATTACTCCTAATACCTTAAATGGATTCGATCAACAGAGGGCTGAATCGTGTCACAGATTATGCAAATCCGTCCTACATGGTATTTGCCATTATGAGGATCTAGTGTTTTGTGAAATATAATTGAGCATATTTCTGATGCAACAGTCACTCCTTGGTGACATCTCTGGAGGGGCCTGGCAGCGGAACAAGGTGTGGAACGCTAATGCGCATTGGAGGGTTCAATGTAACCATGGCACATCCTGCTGAGGTGAGACAAACAAAATCACTTACCTACTGTATTTTATCTCCTGTACACACACGGACATGCATTACTGTCCATTGTAGCCACAATTCTAACAATTCAGTCAAGCACCAAATCACAATGGATCCAGCTGAAGAAGACCTGCACTGTCCTTATTTCCACACACAGTTGGTAGAAGAAAAGAAATGCAATGCAATGTAAGGGTTAGGATGTATGGGAATACAGCTGAAGAAAATAATAAAACATGACGTGAACAAGTCAAACTGATTAGTAAATTAATCACAAGACTATCCAACACCGAAACTTCCTCGATGCAAGCTCTGTTGGGGGTGTCATCATTAAATGTGTCTTGCATTGTCGACCTTGTGAGTCTTTCAGAGTATGAGACGACGATAGATGACCACTGTGTATTTGTTTTTCTATTGTTTCTCGCTATAGCAAGACAATTACATGGAACTTTGATTGAGTTTCTGCGCCAGATGATACAGTTTTGTCTGCAATAAAAGAACACAATTAAGCATTTTGGATTGACTTTCTATTGGATCTTAAAGTTGGCTCACAATCTTTAATTCATCCTTAAAATATTTGTTGGGGTTGGGGCCATTGTAGTCTTGCTGCAACAGAAATGGTTCCAAACACGCAACATTACTAACAGAATTATGAGCATACAGTTACAGTTCGGGGTAAAGTTAAAGTTAAAGTACCACTGATAGTCACACACACACGAGGTGTGGTGAAATTACCCTCTGCATTTGACCCATCCCCTTGTTCCACCTCCTGGGAGGTGAGGGGAGCAGTGAGCAGCAGAGGTGGCCTCGCTCGGGAATCATTTTGGTGATTTAACCCCCAATTCCAACCCTTGATGCTGAGTGCCAGACAATGGGTCCCATTTTTATAGTCTTTGGTATGACTCGGCCGGGGTTTGAACTCACGACCTACCAATCTCAGGGCGGACACTCTAACCAAAAAAAGTTAATCCGACGAATGGATTAGCCAGATTCAACAAATTGAATCCATCATTATGTAAGATTTGTTGTAATGAAGAACTTTTGTCCATATAGCGTGATAATATACACTCAAATAAATAAACACAGTCTAACAATCATAAAAGAAAAGTTTGACAGAGAACTTTAAAATGGCTCATGTAGTTTACAACGAAATTAGACCGTAATGCGCATTTACGCAATATAAGCGATCGGAGCCCGCCTATTGATGAGTCTGTCTAGATAAATTGATCGTGAGAGTTGAACAATGAACAATCCATTTAGGTGTGACGCCAGTGGTCTTTGTCCCTGTGTTACAGGCTGAAATAGTTCATAGGCAGATGTTGAAAATAATCTGGAAAAGCAGGAACAAAGAAAAGAGATGGGGATAAAGCTGAACAAATAAAAGAGGAAAAACCTGGGAAATGAGTTAAAGAAGATGCAACTAGATGAATACAGTTCTGTAGAAATTGCGTGTGTATGCTCCAATGCTGAAGCTAAACTGAAATGCTGGTGGAATGTAGAACAAATGTAATAATAATTTGAATGTTGAATAGTTGACGCTAGACTGAAATGCTAATTGAATGTATAATAAATTTAAAAATGGTTTTAATGTTTAAGAGCTGACACTAACGGAAATTCTAGTGGAATGTAGAAATGATTTTAAAGTTTAAATATTTTGATGGTTAGAAATATTTTGAGAGGTGGAGAGCAGACACTGTACTGAAATGTGTAAATAATCTTGAAATGCTAACTGTTGGTTTAGTTAGAAGAGTTAGCATAACACAATAAGTTACAAAGTAACAGTATCTATACATTTTTTGTTTTAAATATATTCCATTAGCTAAAATGCTGGCATAAAAAGTTAGCATGCTAACACGAGAACAGCTAGCATACTTTTAACATGGTGCCAAGTAACAAAATCCATGTTTAGTAGGTTAAAAACGTACAAAACTTAACCTTACTTTTGAGATGGCATTAAGTAAGGAAATCAATGATTATTAGGTCAAAACATTACAAAATAACTAAAAGGCTAGCATAGAGCATTAGCATGCTAAAATTAAAACACTACGCACATTTCCAAGATTGCGCCATGTAATACAACTCATGAGCTAAACGGGTTGGTGTTAGAACTAATTGAATCAGTAAGAAATGTGTGAATTGCGGAATTTGGAAACATTACATTTAAACGGCAATTTCCTGACAATTTGTGAGTTTCAGTAACAGTGAACATTTTGGGAAAATGATCAATAGCGTGAATGTCTTGAATGAGTTGAATTAGTAGGTGTTGGAATCACTTTAATCAGTTTCGAAATGTGGGATTTGTGAAACTTTGAAAAAAGTCCCATTCATTTTATTGGGAATTTACCGGTAATTCGTACATTTCAGGAAAAGTGGGAATATTTTGAAGGTGATAAATAGCATGACTGTCCTGAATGAGCTGATTCGGTTTGTGTTAGGATTGTTTGAATCGGTTGGGAAATGTGTTAGTAGTGACAATTTACATTAGAGAATTAGTGTTACAGAATTCAAGAAATTCCAGGAAAACCGGATTTGGTTTGGAACTTGGGAAAGTGTTCGATTGAATGTACAAGATGAGTAGAATGTGTTGAAGGTGGAACGGTTTGAATCGGTTGAATTGTGGAACTTTGAAAAATGTCCTATTGATTTAAATGGGCATTTCCTGGAAATTTCTGGAAAAGTTGGAATTCTTTTCAAAATGATAAATAGCTTGAATGTGCGGAATGAGCTGATTTGGTTGCTGTAGGAACTGAATTGAATCGGTCAAGAAATGTTGAAGTAGAAACCATTTTCAATTGAGAAATTGTAATAGAATGTTTTGATGGTGGAACGGTTGGAATGGGTTGAAAAATGCAGAAGTAGTCGTCGAAAGAAAAATGGGTGGAAATAGAGCTTGGAAAAGCGGGAATTCTGGAAATTACTGGAATTTTTTAGTTTGAATTTCCAGGATGAATGGAACGTGTTGAAAGTGAAACGGTTTAAATAAGCGAACAATGTGGGAATTGTGGAAAATTGAAAAATGGCCCATTCATTTTGAATGGGAAACATTTCCCGGGAAACTGTGAATTCTGGGAAATCCGGGAATTTTTTGGAGAATTGTTTATGGCGAGCGCATGTGTCCTGAATAGGCTAAACATTTTGAAGTTAGAATGGTTGAATTTAGATGAAAATTCTGAAAGCAGGAGGGCGTCAAACAATCAATGTATTCAGTCTGAGACGGCGACTTCAACCAATCAATCAAAGTTTACTTCCATAGCTCTTTATCACAAATGTCTCAAAGGGCTGCTTCTGTGCCACAGCAAGCTCGCAACCATTCTGTGTTGTGTATGTGTGTGTAGTTTCTTTACTTTTATCTCATCATAAACAATTTGACTGGCAAGAGGATTTATTGGAATTGATGAAAGATACATATTTTTTTGTTTTGTAAATATTACGTTTTCAATAATTACCAATCATACATCATCGTGGATTGATGATGCTAAATGGTGACGGAATCCATCAGTCAGCAAATGTCCATGTGTTTCTGCATCTGTTGCTCCCATCTGCATTTTTGCGGGTGTATAATACAGCTGATGTGTTTAGCATTGCTTGTTCTTTGGCAGCCTCATGTGTCCTCATTTGGTTCCTTTGTGCTCTGATTGTGTGTGTGCATATATGTGTGCAACTAATGTCTTTTTGTCAGACCAACACGTTATGGATTTGATTTTCTTTTTTCGGGGGACAAACGGTAGAAAATGGATGGATGGATGGATGGACTTGAAATTGTGCATTCATGGAAACAAACATTTAATAACCTACACTAAAAAGGATGTACAAATAATATCTGTGTATTTAAGATTAAAGTGTCATTCCACCGATTCAGTGCCATTTGCCATTCTCCAGGAAATACATTGCATAAATGCAAAATAATTTTAAATATTTTTTTTATACAGAGTAATATCCTGCACATTGACCGGATTGCGTATTTATGAAATGTAAATATAATATATATATTTTTAAATCTTATACGCTGGAAAACTAGTATGTTGTTGCCTTTCCCAGTAAAATACATTTTATCACGAAAGTATAATTTAAATCGGGGGTCAATAACTGAGACCATACCCAAACACCGTCCTATAGTGAAATTGTTATAAATCCCATCTACAGCTTTTAATCACTATACAGAAAAATGCCATTAGGATTGTCCAATGTTCACTACAGACATCATTCAAATCCACTATTCATGGAGTTAAAACAACTTAAACTGCACGATGTGATCAACTTTAAAACTGCTCAAATTATGTTTAGGGCATCCCAAAACTCTCTACCATCCAATATACAGAACCTATTCCAGGATAGAGATGCTCACCATAGTTACAGTCTAAGAGGAAACAACAAATTATATTTGCCTAAATTTAGAACAACTTTAAAATCAATGTGCATTTCAGTGCGCGGAGTCACTCTGTGGAACAACTTAGGGGACGAGTTAAAAACCATGATTCAATTTAAAAGACTGTTTAAAAAAGAAGTACTAAAGAAGTACGAGGAGGAAAGAGAGTGATGCCCTCAGCACAGAGCGATGGGTGAGAGGTGTATGGTCGGAGAGTGTTTGGGCCTGTGTGTGAATGTGTGTGTGTGTGTGTGTGTGTGTGTGTTTTGTGTTGTCTTGTCTTGTCTCATAGTAACAGTGGTACTATTGTATTGTTAGTGTACAGGAGCTTTTCTTGTTTTTGTTTGTATAGTATTGTTCTTGTATTATATTGTTTATGTTAAATGTGGAATGAGTGAGAGGGGTTGGGATACTTGGGATGGGGATGGGTTGGGATGCTTCATCCAACCCCTTTTCAAGCCTTGCATAAATGTCTCTGCCAAAATGTAAAAAAAAAAGTGTGTGTTGTTGTACTGTGCGGGTTTGAAAAAAAATAATTCAATCAATCAATCAAAGATATATAGTCAACAACTTACTACAGTATTTTATTTTTATTTTTTAATGTATTTTTTTTTATTTTTTATTAATCAATCCAACAAAACAATACACAATAATACCATAATAATGCAATTCCAATTCCAAAACCAAACCCGACACAGCAACATTCAGAATAGCAATGAACAGAGCAATTGAGGACACACAAACATGACACAAAACAATCCAAAAGCAGTCAAACAAAAAATAATATCAACAACAGTATCAATATTAATAGCAATTCCAACATAGCAGTGATTAGAAATCCCTCATTGACATTACCATTACAGCCATTTATAAAAAATAAAAACATTAAAAAAAAATGAACAATAGTGTCACACTTGCATCACATCTCATAAGCTTGACAACACTTTGTGTCCAATATTTTCCACAAAGATAACATAAGTCATATTTTTGGTTCATTTAATAGTTAAAACAAATTTAAATAATAGATCCCATATTCCAATATATGAGTCATTATTATCTAAACTAAATGCATTTTTTTCTACTGATATCATTTTCATAGCTTGTGTGTACCAGTCAGTATGAGTTGGACTATTAACATCTATCCATTTTTATGTTTTGATGGGGAGCTAGTATTTTTTTACAGTTACGGTTGGATCAGGAAATCTACTGACATGCGAGGTATGTCACCCTACGTGATACATTTCAGTCAATTAAATTGCTGCGTTCCTGGGGATAAAAATTTACAGAGACAGAAAAAATAGCAGCGAAGAAGCGAAGCGAGTGACATGAAGATGTACAAGTGACAAAATGAATAGAAAAATGAGTGGCAGGTACAATTCAGAAATACGAGAAAAGAGAGAAACGACAGAGACAAGACTCTGTTAAATGAGTCAAAGACAAAGTAGAAATAAATACACACATTAAATACTTTACACAGGCTGCAAATTCTGCAGTGTAGAAAGTCATGGTGTAAGGATTGTTTCTGCAAAAAAAACATCTACGGCACTGACTGCTGACGGCACTCAGACACTCTTTATTAACTATCAAGCTTACAAAGGGGACCTCATATATATCAACCGTCTTTGAACATCCTGTTACTAACACATGTTCAATGCATCTGGGCTGTGATCATTGAACTATGTGAGTACTGTATATGAAGGGATCATATTATTATTTTTTCGACATTTAAAACACTTCCTTGTGATCTCCAAAACATGTAATGGTGGTTCTTTGGACACAATTCAACAGATTTTGTTTTACAGACCATCTTGAAAATGCTTTCTGACCATCTCTTCAGGATGTGGTGTTTTGTAGGCAGTCTTATTTACGTGCCGAAGCCCTTCTTCAGGTCAAGCACACTTCGACGGTCCAGCCATGTTGTAATTTTTAGCCCTTCTGTATCGAGTCTACTGTCAGATATAAGTTAGAAATATATGCTGCTTTTTATTGGAAATGGCAACAGCAGATCATTTTTAGCAGGCATGTTCATGTACAAGTCAGTCTGCCCCACAACAAGAAAACAGCGAAAAAGAAGGAACTTGATGACTACAACTACAATGATGGACTTGTGCAAAGCTCTTTGGGTAAACCGCTACCATGTATTGTGATATCCGCTGACGTGACACATCAGTGCTGCTATGGCCTGGTATGTAGGAAAGCAAAATTGATTAAAAAAAAATAGCTCCCCCATGCCTCCATGGTTAGATTTCACATTTTTGAGACTTATGGGGAATACAAACACACAAAAACAGGTACCAACAGGTGATAAAAGTTGTTTTTACAAAATAGACTATATTAACACACACACAAACAGCTGTCTGATGTGTCACGGGTTCATAAACAGTTTTACATTTTCTCTGCGTACCAAAGGTAATGCTTGCCCGTCTAGTCCAAATGCTCACGTCAACTGTGTCGCGATCGGCTTCGCTGGAGTTAGGAACACAACGCAGAGCAAAAATAATAAGAATAATAACAAAAAAGAGGATTCAGAAAAGAGTGGAAAAAAAACTAACTAAGGATGCACACACAAGTTGTAAAAACAACATAAAATACACACAAAAAACGTGGAGAGGAAAACAGCACAGGAAACCGAGAACCATTATTGGAGATGAACACAACTGGAAGGGTGAACTATCAGGAATTTACTGGCACCGAGTGAATGTACTGGAGAGCTTAAGTAGTCAGGAGTAAATAAGTATCAGGTGTGCGCGCAGGTGGCGTTGCCCCGTGACCCAGAAACAAAAACAACAAAAAGCAGACAGGCGGTAGCAGAGATGCCACATCATGACAAACTTTTTAATCCAACCCTATGTTCGGTTTTTGTACAAACGAAGCAGGAAGGACAACATGCAACACTATAGTAACTCTTTATTGGGCAAACAGCACAACCCTCTTACAAATACTATTTCAACCGGCGGCAAAAATGCTCGCAACTCAAATTATGCCCGCAACTTAAAGCATAAAAAAGCTGAAAGACAGCTTGTATCTCAGATAACTCGTAAATTGATATTTCAACAACAGTGCTCCTGTTATCTAAAATGTTATATCCTCTTTTTCAACCAATGGCAAAGTCTTGTATATAAAGGTATAACTAATTCATCCTGAAGATGGATAACGGTGTGTGTCTGCATGGCCATAATAGCACTGTATGGGCTGTAGGTGTTTTGTGGAACTCAATGACTATGACCTCACGAGGATGTGTATTTACGGTGTCAAAGTGAAAGACTTTATCTCTGTTCCCACCATGTTTCTCGTTCTATACCCTCCTCTCTCGTGATGTTATTATCTATGTGTGTAAAAGAAAACCCAATATGGACCAGAAAGTGACTGTGCATTGACTAATGACAGAACGAACACACTCATTATTAACAGCCTTATCATGTCTCAGCAGACATAGTAACACACCCATTCTCACACACACACACTCATTGTCTGTGTACAATGTCATATAGGCATAATCTACATTTTAAAAGTACTTTAGCACTTTTTTTTTTTTAAATGTTGCCCAAGGACGTACAGTATATAGGTTATAGGTCCCAAAACATACACAAATACACCTGTTCTTCTAAGCATAAATGCATCATAAGCAATACCAGTCATTGTGACACAGCAGCTGACACTTCAGCAATTTACAATGCTGTGACCATGCCATTTCTGGCAAATTCAACCAATCCCTGCAAATTATGCACAATCTTGCAATTTTCCTGCACATTTTGGCCCATCGTTCTAATTTTCATCCATCAAATTTGTCCCTTAGCAGTGCTCAAATACTCATCAGTCCAATCAAAATGTATGTTTTCTTGTACAGAAAAAAAAACTCTGTAGCAATATCGCTCGTTCTTGCTCTCACGGCTCTCTCTCGCACACCACCACTTAAGGCAAATCCCATTTGTTGCCCTTGTTTCCTATCATTTTATTTTTTTTTCCCATTTTTTTTTGCCTTCCATTAAAAAAATTAAAAAAATTGAGTAATGCTGCTACTACAGTTTTGGGAACCGACTCAACCTCGGCAACACTCGGTAATGGTAATGATGATGCAGGGGTTGGGCTCCTGGCGAGTTGCATGTTAAGTGATAGAATCAAATCAACAATACAAGAGTGAAGAATGGACAAAAAGGCAATGGAGAAGGATTTTCTGCAAACATTTTTTTAAAATGTATAACTCTTTATAGCAGGCAGATTACACACCCTCATGCTTTTTAAGATGGATAACACTGAAGAAGAAGAGACATAAGACAGCATGAAACATGTCTGAGGCATACGCACCATGAAGGAGCCCAGAATTGTGCTTTTGATTCCACCCTGTGACAGGAACTCTCAGTTGGCAGCCTTAAATATACCGTGTTTAAACTCCAGTACTGTACATGTGGCATATGGTTCAAATCCCAGTCAGGGTATATTGTAATATGTATTCAGTGTTGAGAGACTACCATTCCATAGACTAAAGTTATTTGGTTAAGGCAGTGATGTCTAGAAAAGTGACATAGCGCCATGGGGATTTCCATCGTTAGGACGCCTGTGCCATCTTCTCTACTATTGTCTGTGCGGTGCCACTTTACATCTTGGCAGCATCAGACGAGTCGCGGGCATTTTTTTTTATACGCATCAGCCTCGGGCGTGATCGGTTTAACACTGAAAAGCTATTTGATGGACAAACTGTAGAAAACAGCCATGTTACGACCCTTATACCGAAAAATATACTTAAACTAGTAACGCCGCTACTTGTAATGACTGTGGTTTGTTGATGAACATTTAAATCCAATTTTTCCTTATTTTAAAGTTTAAAAAGTTAAAGTTCTAATGATTGTTACACACACTAGGTGTGGTGAAATTTGTCCTATGTATTTCATTTCCTGGGAGGTGAGGGGAGCATTGAGCAGCAGCATGCGCCGTGCTCAGGAATCATTTGGTGATTTAACCCCAAATTCCAACCCTGGATGCTGAACGGCAAGCAGGGAGGCAATGGGTCCCATTTGTTGTAGTCTTTGGTATGACTCGGCTGTTTTTTGTTTTTTTATAATTTTTTTAAAATGTGTTTATTAATCAATCCAACAAAATGATACACAATAATACCATAACAATACAATTCCAATTCCAAAGCCAAACCTGACCCAGCAACATTCAAAACAGCAATCAACAGAGCAATTGAGAAGACACAAAAACATGACACAAAAACAAAACAATCCAAAAGTAGTCAAACACAAATGAATAATATCAACAACAGTATAAATATTAATACAAATTCCAACATAGCAGTGATTAGAAATCCCTCGTTTACATTATCATCACAGCCATTTATAAAAAAAAACAAAAAAACATTTAAAAAAATGAACAATAGTGAACTCACAACCTCCCGGTCACAGGGCGGACACTCTAGCCACAAGGCTACTGAGATTATGGTAATTTCCCAGGTAAATTAACATATTTTAAATGCAAATGTTGGTATGATGATCATTTTTCTTCATCTCTCATTTACCAACAAAAATCACTGCTACCGATGATGCTTTACAATTCTCCAATGTTCTCACCGAAAGCCGGGGTAAACTATGTCCAATGTGTTTGGACATAACAGAACAGTATAGTACAGAATAGTGTGCAACCTAATCTGGGCAATATACACAAATGTGATACAGTCAGAGAACACAATGTAAAACATAAATTTGCAACAACAACAACTTTGGTGATTTTCAAAATGTAACCTAAAAAACTGCTGGCAGTTATTCTCCTTCTTTTTGTATGCAAAGTGATGGGCATTTTCATGTAGCTCAGCTAATTCTATGAGTTTACTGTTCATTGTGACAGTATAGGGGATTCATCACTTGATGCTTTAACAATATGACAGTTTTTCCAACTCCTTAATGCATTACTGTGAAAGACAGCAGGAAGGAGAGTGATAGCTCTCAGCAGCAGATACTAGAAAGATAATTAACTTAATCTCCATGGATGTTTGAGTAGCCTCAAGCCTCTATTCTTGAAATAGTGTTTGTTCCGATCCATGTTCTCAGTGGGGCCAGCGGCAGTAAGGTGAGAGTTCCTTAACTGATTTAAACCATCAGAGACTATCTCTAACTACACACACTTTTAACACACACCATTTTATAAAATTTAAAGATTTTTTTTATATTTGGTGTGGTTTCAAGAGTGTATGATGGGTATTTTCTCTATCCCCCCCCACGCTTGAGTGGTGAATCAATTCTACCAATCTCATCCTCTATCTGGCGTTCCAGCTGTCAATGTTTACAAAATGTCAAAACAGAAAAATGTGAGTTTGACAGTTGCAGCTGAAGGGTGAAGTGTTGGTTGTCTTTTTTATCGGACAACAGAACAAGCACACCTGCTAGAGTGCTTACGTACGTATATAAAAAATGTTGAATACAATATTCAAACATGTCGTGTAAAGACTAAAAGGCGCGCAAACCATGTTAGAAATGTCTGTTTTTATCAACCTGTATTGAAAACAAAGGTAATGATATTTTTTCATTGTGAACAAAAGTGTATTCCTTAATGTTATATGTTATGGCAAATAAAATAGATGAAAGGTCAAATCAAACAAAAATATATAGGGTTTAGTCCAAAATGGGTGTGCCTACTGTGTTATCAAAGCATGTTAGTTCACATGTTCAGTGTTCTGCAATGGGCCACAAAGGCAATTTTCCAGGGTGGCATTCTCAAGGGGGCGCACAAAGAGTCATTGATGTTAAAACTACTACTTCATATGCTAGAAGTTGATTGGACCAATCAAGTCTGATAGTACAGAAATATATAGTGGGTACAACATAAAAATACATTTGAACCCTTTTTATATTATACATCAACTAATCGTGATAGCAGTCGGCAGTAGAACTATAAAGTGACATCTACAAATGGCAAGATCCATTCCGAATGTTAAAAAACACAGCATCTTTTCACCGGTGGCATTCAAACAGAACCCAGCTCAGCGTGGCATTGACATGCTCAGGCATTCATCGGGTGTGACATACACAACAGTAGTCGGGCAGTGAAAATTGAGTTCAACAGAGCAGGGCGGGCAGAAGTGAGTTTTGGGTGTCAAACTTCACACCTCGGTTTAGAAGGCTCAATACCTTCTCACACTAACGTCGATCATTGAATCTTTTTTATTTTATTTTTTTGAATCGCTTCATTAACCACAGCGAAATTGCATGTGGTAAGTCAGAGTATACTAGCATTCAATCCATCAATCTATCCATCAATGCATCTTCTTCCGCTTATCAAGGGTCTGATTGCAGGGGCAGCAACATTCAATGTTCACTCTTTGGATGGCAGTTCGTAGCATTTCTCAAACCGCTGTGAACCGTGTCTCTGCAATGGCTGAAAGCTTTTGTCAACACATTTTGAACATGGCGCCCACGCAGATTGACGTGGTAGTACCACAGATCTAGGGCTGGACAATTTTGATTCATAAAAGTATTACAATCTAAAACAATATATATATAATGGGTCGTGCACCGTGCATACAAATTCTTGAGCTGGTAACGGTAAAACAAAATAAGTGAATGCAGTGAAAACAAGGCCACATGTTAACACTGCCTTTGGTTGAGCATGGCAAATTGCCGAACAGCAGTGAACCACCATCTAAACTGGCAATGTGGGCACGCCCCCTTAGGAAGAGAATCCCAGACTTCCTTCTTCCCGGCTACTTCGTCCAGTTCTTCCTCGGGGATCCAGAGGTGGTCCTGGGCCAGCTGGGAGACATAGTCTCTCCCACGTGTCCTGGGTCTTTCCCGTGGCCTCATACCAGTCGGACATACCCTGTTTACCTCCCAAGGGAGACGTCTGGGGGCATCCAGACTAGAAGCCCGAGCCACTTCATCTGGCTCCTTTTGATGTACAGCAGCAGCAACTTTACTCAGAACTCCTTCCCTAATGACAGACCTTCCTAAGGGAGAGCCCCGCCAACTTACAGTGATGCAAAGTTCGCATCACTGAAGACGCTGCATTGATCCGCCTGTCAAACTCATTCTCCTCTACTTGGGAAAAGATATCGTCCCCAACACTGCTATGGTACTCTACCTTTTTACAGGCAAGATCCATGGACTTGGACTTAGATGTGCTGATTCTCATTCCAGTTGCTTCACACTTGGCTGCAAACCGATTCAGTGAAAGCTGAAGATCACGGAAAGATGAAGCCAGCAGGACCACATAATCTGCAGAAAGCAGATACCCAATACTGCAGCCACCAAAGTATATCCTCTCAGTGCTCTGACTGCACCTAAAAATTCTGCCCATAAAAGTTCTGAACAGAATCGATGACAAAGTGCAGCCATGGTGGAGTCCAACCCTCAATGGAAATGGGTATGATTTACTGCAGACAATATTATATGATATTATGTTACTAATATATTTCTGAGATACTCTACAGCTGGGGAAGCCAACCCATCAATTGCATTGGTCAGTAGACCTTAAGCTGGTAGTAGATCCTAAAATGATATTTAAAAAATATAAACATATAAATGCCTTATCACATCAGTCCTTCTCCCACAGAGTGACCAATAGACCTGCCAATGTGTCAATGCGCCAGCTTATTCAACACAGGCTTACATTATACATATGCTTGTTTTGCGCGATATGAGCCTGACAAAAAAAACTCTCCTTCTCTCTATAAATGCAATCATTTCACTTGCAAACGTGAACGAGAAAACTAAATTGTTGTCAATGTTGTTGATGACAGAGTTGACGTCATGTCACACACTCAAACCTGACAAAGAGCTACCCTGCCTTGGTTCATGGCTAAGACCAGAAATCTTGGCCTAAAAATGATTCATGCATTACAACTGTCCCTCTGTTGCTTGCTAACTTGCACAACACCTGTGGCTGCATCTCGCCAGGTCACTAGTGTGCGGGTGACAAGAATAAACATTTAGGGATAGATCAATGGTGGCCCTTGTTATTATTCTTTCCAGAAAAAAAATGGGCGGTTAGTACGGTATGTTCACGAAATATGCATGGGAAAGACAATGCGGTGCAATAAAATCATTGTCCTCTCCATTTAGATCTGAGTTTTTTGGATTTTCCTAGGATTATACTGTAAGGCCACAATGTAAAACCACATTTAATGTCTACCAGGTGTTTGAACTAAAGGCAATAGCTTATGGTTTACCTGTTTGATTAGAAATGTCTCACCACTAAACCTATTTGAGCCATGAGCTAATTTCAAAACAAAGCCTCATAACAGCACCACACCATAATGCATCTACTTACAAAGTGAAAGGAACTGTTATACTTTCAGATGTTAACTAAACATTGACCATGAACACGACCAATCTCATTTAGGTTAGGGCGAGTTTTCTTAAAAGATGTGTGACTGTATAACATGGCGGAGAACGTATATTTGACTGAAGCATTGACATTTTGTCTGCTGCATTTATATAAAACTAGACTGATGAGATAGAATATCGGCATTTGATTATTTTTAAATGAACTTTCCATGTTAAATTAAAAATACATCTGAATTGTTTTGCATCTGTTTGAGTAGCTGACACAATTTGAGATGTCGCATACTGAGCTTACTGTCCATTAAGTGGCGCATCCTGAAGAGACGCTCAGAAAGCGATTTGAAAATAATCTGTAAAATATAATTTATGTAAAAATTTGACCTAAGAACCACATGCTATTGAATAAAGCGAGCACAGTCTACCAAGACAAAAATATTGTACTTGGACAATAAAACGGATTCTAATGTAGACTACAAAGAAGAGTTTTAAATGTAGAAAAAAAAAAAATCAGAATATGACCCCCTTAAAGTGTCAGTTTCCTTCATCCTTCGGTTGGGAGTGACGGTATTAAAGGAATGGCCTGACAGCTGCATGATGAGCATTCCCAATTCCCAACAGGCTCCCTGTGGGATCTTTTCACAATAGATCAAGTCCAAACTTAGTCTCACCTCCAGGGCTCAGTCCCACTGTTGCTATAAACTCCAGAATTACACACAGTGAGATCTGGGGCCATGCATACTCCCTCCCTAAAGTGAATACATTTATTAGTAGAGCACAAAGAGCATCTTCAAACTCATTTTAAAGTTTAATTATATTAGAAACGTTCCGCTAAATCCCCAACTGTAATAAAAGAGAGCAGTACAAATTGCATTAATGTTTTCTTGTCAAAGATTTTAAACAATTGAGTTGCTGTATAGTGACTCGTTCTCTCTTTAAGCATGACAGTTGCACAGTGCATCTTTTTTAAAATGAATACTTCAGCACGTACAGATAAGGCTATGCACTGTTCAATGTAAAACTAAAGAGCACTTTGGAGAAAATTGCATGAAATTGCTTCAACTTAACTTAAGCAAAGTTATTAGAAATAAGTAACAAGGCCAAATAGTTAAAGTATTCAAGCAAATGTTTCTTGAGACGTTTTTTTAATTTAATTTTTTTTTAATTTAACCTTTATTTGACCAGGAAAAATCCCATTGATATTTCAAGGGAGTCTGGCCAAGAGGCAGCCAAGTTACACATACAATGGCATTCACATTACACATTAAAATGACAGGATGGACATCAAGTAAAACAGTTACAGATAACTGAGGCTCCTTCAGATGCTCTCAGTTTAGATTTAAAATCATTTAAGGATAACAATTCAGTCAGCTTCCAGTCTCTTTGTAGCATGTTCCAAGCATCAGGAGCTGCAAAGACAAAAGCTTTTTTCCCTAGCTCAGTGCGAGTAAAAGGGACAAAGAGCAACAACTGATCGTTGGATCTCAGTGCATAAGACTCCGTACTTCTCTGTGAAATCAATGCACAAATGTAATCGAGAAATAGTCCCAGAAGAGCCTTGTAAATAAACATGTACCAATGGCACTGTCTCCTAATGGACAGAGAAGGCCATCCCACCCGAGAGTACAATTCACAGTGGTGTGTCATGGCTCTACAGTTTGTGATGAACCTCAAAGATCCACCATCTGTAGACAGGAATGAGTAGCATTCACATACAAAAGATCACCATAATCTAGCACAGATAAAAATGTGGCAGACACACGGCACTTTTTTACACCAAAAGAAAAAAACATCTTATTACGGAAGAAAAAAAAAACTATTTAAGTTTTAGTTTCTTCACCAGTTTATCAATAAAAGGGTTAAAAGTGAGAGTCATCAATTAAAACACCATGCATCACTTCTATAACACGGTTAATGACTATCCTTACGCCTTTATGAGTACTAAAAGACCTTCAATGTAGATAGATTCTACGGCTCATTCTATCTGTCAAACAAGCCTGACTTTTAAAGGCCTACTAAAACCCACTACTACCGACCACGCAGTCTGACAGTTTATATATCAATGATGAAATCTTAACATTGCATATGCCAACACGGCCGGGTTAGCTTACTAAAGTGCAATTTTAAATTTTGCGCGAAATCTCCTGCTGAAAACGTCTCGGTATGATGACGTCAGCGCGTGACGTCACGGATTGTGGAGGACATTTTGGGACAGCATGGTGGCCAGCTATTAAGTCGTCTGTTTTCATCGCAAAATTCCACAGTATTCTGGACATCTGTGTTGGTGAATCTTTTGCAATTTGTTCAATGAACAATGAAGACAGCAAAGAAGAAAGCTGTAGGTGGGAAGCGGTGTATTGCGGCAGGTGTTGTGCTGGATAACGCACCCCCGCCGTAGAATGCACCCCCTGACTGTTGTGCCGGATAACACAGCCGGTGTTTCATTGTTTACATTCCCGGAAGATGACAGTCAAGCTTTACCATTGGCCTGTGGAGAACTGGGACAACAGAGACTCTTACCAGGAGGACTTTGAGTTGGATACACAGACATGGTACCGTGAGTACGCATGCAGCTGTGGCTTCCAAACATTTGATTGCTTGCCCGCACGTGCGTGCCGCTATGTGCATGTCACGTACATAACTTTGGGGACTTTGGGGAAATATATGTGCTGTATGAACTTTGGGGAGGTGAACGGTACTTTAGGCTGTGGGATTGAGTGTGTTGTGCAGGTGTTTGAGTTATATGGACAGGAGGGGGGAGGTGTATAGAGTATATATATATGTCTTGTGTTTATTTACTGTTTTAGTCATTCCGAGCTGGTCCCACCCGCCTCTCACAGGATCGTCCCTATCTGAATCGCTCCCACTGCCCTCTAGTCCTTCACTCTCACTTTCCTCATCCACAAATATTTCATCCTCGCTCAAATTATTGGGGAAATCGTCGCTTTCTCGGTCCGAATCGCTCTCGCTGCTGGTGGCCATGATTGTAAACAATGTGCGGATGTGAGGCGCTCCACAACCTGTGACGTCACGCTACTTGTCTGCTACTTCCGGTACAGGCAAGGCTTTTTTATCAGCTACCAAAAGTTGCGAACTTTATCGTCGATGTTCTCTACTAAATCCTTTCAGCAAAAATATGGCAATATCGCGAAATGATCAAGTATGACACATAGAATGGACCTGCTATCCCCGTTTAAATAAGAAAATCGCATTTCAGTAGGCCTTTAAATTGTATAAACTAGTGTTTCCTAACCATAAGGCTAGGGCTCATTGTTGGGCTGCAAGCGTCCTCTATAGGGCCGCCAAAATTATCTGTTTCTAAGCATTTTTTTAAATGTAAAAAAAAAAAATATATACACATTTTACCATTGTTTTTTTAATCTAGGATGCGATGCTAATAAAGCATGGTGTAGATTAATATTATATTACGGTACAATACATTTATGCACACAAGGCTGAGGTTATGAATGTTTGCTGTATTAGTTGTATGTGTGTCACATAAAGTTTGGTGTAACTTTGCTGGCTGGGAGAGAAAGTAAACTTTGTCATAGCTCCGTAGCGGTGGCACACAGACACAGTCCTTTGAGCTCCTGGCCCTCAACCATGAGCGTCTCTGTTGTCTTTGCAGCATGGCCAAACCTGGCTGGAGTGTAATCGAGCCAAACTCATTCACAAACTGGCTCAAGTCAACCATGGCCTCCTAAGATGATAACAGCCAGTCTCTCCAATATGCTTAAAAATTGACATTGTATTTTTTTTTTTTGTGCCATTTAAATACTTTACAGACTAAATATTGTCCTGTATCTTTACAAATTGTTTCACTCAATTTGATATCCCAAGAAACAACACTTGTGTTACCATCTCAGTCAATCTGTCGTTGGTCCATCACTTAAAAATGAATTGTTTGCATCAGGCAGAAACATAATTAGAATTTGGCATGTGCGTGTGAAATGGCTTCGAACTTCAGCCTGCAACTTGGGTTGCAACTATTCGTCTACATTGTAAACAACAAACAATATATACATTTGTCACCAACAAATTTGTCGACAATAGTTGGTGGTGATGTCATTGCTCGTGCTTTTACAACGGAATCGAACATGCGCGAGTAAAAGCAGTGACCGGCAAACAACATAAACATTTCACCCTAAACACTTCAAATACATAAATAACTTGCTCAGTTTGAAAAGTGGACCTTGCTTTGTGATGCGAGAGCATTGAAAGCAGAGGCATGTTCGACTTCTGGAGGATAGCGTTTCTACTCGGTAAGATAGACAAAGATGTATGACAAATTACTTTTATCAATTTAGAGTACCAGCAAACTTTGTTTATATCAATTTATATACTTCATCTGTTGTGTACTTCAGGTGTGAAGAAGCGTCAATTTGCAGTTTCAAAGAAAAAGAAAGGCATAATATCTAAAGTCAGTCACACACACAAGCATTGGGCAACATGGCTCAGACATCATAAAATAATAAATATACAATATGGTAGATGGATAAAATGCCAAGAACTAATCAATAACACAATAATATACAATGAGTATTAGACAGCTAAAATGCCAGGAGTTAAACAGTGATCAATAATAATACCCGTGTGCAGCTTTCTAAACAAATCATCACGAAATGCACTTTTCTTTTTGAGGAAGTCAGTTAGCTTTGGTGTTGTTTTATTGTTATAGATATTTTAATGGCCCTTTTTTTTTTTACATAAAAAATATGACACTTTGTTTTTGTCAACCCTTTGCCTGCCCTTTTTGTAAAATGACAAAAGTTTAATAGCTATTTGTATATGTGTAGCTGCCTAATGTGCTAAGTTACAATAAAATTACATATTTTTTTAATGAAGTAGTCATCTTTATTGTTAGTTAGCACATGCCAAATTATATAGCAAGCTGAATTTTAAAAGCCGATGGCTAAATTAGAGTCAATACAAAGATTTACATTTCATAGTCAGATTAGTTGATGACTAGTCGTCTATCAAAATAGTTGTTAGCTGCAGCCCTACCTGCAACAGAAAAATGTATAATCCACCTTGATTATTTTACGAGTGAGGCAATGACTGCTGGAGTGTTCATCTGTGTGTCATGTGCAGTAAGGTTTATGACTGGTAAGGCAGAACCTATTTTTTAATCTCTTCTTTTGACTTTAAATAATTGTGCTGTAATTAATCTTTTTTTGGAAACCAGAAACCAAGAAAACTAAAATGATTTTAGATTAAAAAAATATTGTTTTTGGAAACTCACTTATGGTTTTTGGGTCTGAAACCAATTACCACGATAAACAAGCGCCACAGTTTGATTTGAATTGCAATTTAAACTTTCTTCTTTTGATTTTTCTTTTTTTTCTCCTTTTAAATCAATGTTGTTCTGCTTTGTTAAATAAAGGAGGGTTGTATTATTCACTAAAGAAACAAATCTAATGACTGGCTCATTAACATGAATGATGGAATTGGGACATTGCAGTGATTTATATTAGCTTGAATTGACAGTGAAGAAATATTGACATTTACATCTCGCTCTCTAAACCAAGGCGGAAAAAGTGGCAACTTTGCACAGGCACATTTCATTTGTAGTCTGGATGTGTGTGGATCTTCTCTCTGCACTGACTGACATGATGAGCGAGCTAGCTAGATGTTCTTCAACTTTTGTCACACACACACACACACACACACACACACACACACACACACACACACACACTCTTGTATTTGTTACCTTCTTGAGTGCTCCGAAAAATGCCTAACTCTTTAGGACCACCCTTTCTAGATATATAAAGATTTGTATTTACAACATTAATAATATATACAAACTATGCAAATATAAAACAGCTTGTTATAAAAAATGACTTGGAATTTCACAAGAAAAAGGTCACAATTTCACAAGAAAAACTTAGAATTTTGGCAGTATTATGATACAAGTCATCATTTTACTCAACGCAAGTCAACATTTTACAAGAAAAACTGAACATTTGTGCAATATTATGATAAAAGTTGGGATTTTACTCAACAGTCACAATTGTACAAGAAACGCTTAACATGTAGGCAATATTATGAGAAAAGTCATAATTAAACTCGACAAAAGTCACGATTTTATTTAAAAAAACTTGAAAAATGTTGGCAATATTATAATAATAATCAAAATTTTACTTGGCAAAATTATGACAAGTCATAATTATACTCAAAAAATGTCACTATTTTACAAAAACAACAAAAACATTGGCAATATTGTGATAAAAGTCCAAATTTTTTATGACAACATTTTAGAGAAAAAAGTAATACTTTTACGAGAAAATATTGCAATATTACAGAAACAGAAAGAATATGACAAATTGTTCCCGATTTTAAAATAAAAAAGTCGACACATTGTGAGAAAGAGACTGCTTTTAGTAAAGTTTTTTAAGTTTTTGTTTGTAATTGGTTTTTAATCTTCATTATTAACTTCAAGTTCTCTCTCTCTTTCTCTCTCTCTCTCTCTCTCTCTCTCTCTCTCTCTCTCTCTCTCTCTCTCTCTCTCTCTCTCTCTCTCTCTCTCTCTCTCTCTCTCTCTCTCTCTGTCTCTCTCTGTCTCTCTCTCTCTCTCTCTCTAAGCATTATTCTAGGTGAGAATATTTTGATTATTAACTATAGATCAATTAATCAGGATTTAAGCTGTGTCTCACTTGACCTTGGTGGTGTTCGTTCAAAACAATGTTTAATTGTTTTTTCCACTTTCTAGTACAAATTAATGAATCTGTCTATAATGTTCCCGGAGTCATATATCTAAGAACTCACAACATTCCACAGGAGCTTACATTTGTATGTGTGTGTAATTTTTTTTTTTGCATTAAAGTGAATCATGGAAATGAACACATTTATCAGGTAATCAGGCACACAGCCAAACAGAGCATATTGCATGTGTATGTCTTTAAAGTGTGCCCGAGATATGAAATGTTAACAGACAAGCCAATTTGAACATATGGCAGATTAGGCTGATGCAGGGGGTCCGAGTGACCACTTGGCAATATTGTGGCCCCCTACCTCCACCTGGGAACAGTTAACGTTTTATCGTTTTAATATCATTATCTAAGATGTGGGATTTTATTCTTGGAATATCTAATTGGCATATTTTACACATGAATTAAACTAAAAATATTCTATATTTTATTGACCTTCTACAGAGATATTTCATTGGTTGCACTTATCTGGATAATATGGTTACAAACTACAAGACAAAAAAAGAACACCTAATTGGCAGGGTGGGCCAACCCGCTTGTGTTTACTTTCAGTAGTGGTGGTGAATGTTGAAGTGGTGAATTTTTTTAATTTTTTTTTGTGCCCTTTTTATTCATGTGAAAATATTGTTTTACTAATTAAGACAAAACAGAATGTGAAACAAAATGTTAAATAATTTATTGTTTAGTGTAAAATCATAACAAGACACCACATATGTCAAAATCTCCCCAAACTTGTCCCATTTGTCTGTGCTACGTTTGTGCTGTGGTCTAACTCTTAAAGTTTTTAAGTTATTAAACTGTCTATCTGTGTTGGCCCTGCGGTGAGGTGGCGACTTGTCAAGGGTGTACCCTGCCTTCCGCCCGAATGCAGCTGAGATAGGTTCCAGCACCCCCCCCGCGACCCCAAAAGGGACAAGCGGTAGAAAATAGATGGATGGATGTTTTGTGATTAGCCTGTGTGAAGGTCTGGACTACAGGCAGTCCAGTCTAGTACCCGCACTCTTTTACTATGACGCCACAGTGTTGTAACACGTGGTTTGACATTGTCTTGCTGAAATAAGCAGGGGCGTCCATGATAACGTTGTTTGGATGGCAACATATGTTGCTCCAAAACCTGTATGTTCCTTTCAGCATTAATGGTGCCTTCACAGATGTGTGAGTTACCTATGCCTTGGGCACTAATACTATTATCAGCGGTCACTTGAACAAGTATGACGATCCTCCTGGTAGGGGTGTATCCCTTTATGGAGGATGCCTGTGCGTGACTTTTTTCTACGTGGGGAGACTGGTGCACAGACAGTCACCACACGATCCTTGACGGAATCGGGTCAGGGTCCAGTGGCATGGAGTCCAAGACAACTGGGGACCCTTTTCTGCTGCAGACTTCTTCTGCCATCGCAGCCGTTGTGGTAGTTTTTAAAACTACCGTCTTCCGCCTGCTCAGCCGTTGAGGTCTTCACCGTATCCCTGGCTAGGGGGCAGTCAGGTACTAGGCCTTTGCCAAGGGCCACCTGGGGTAACAGTAGTAAAGGAGTTGACCTCCTAGTGCCCCAAGACCCCATAGAGGAGCCTCCACTGCCGGATGCACTTTAACGTCATGCCCAAGACACTAATACACCCCCATACCATCACAGATGCTGGCTTTTGATCTTTGGATGGTTCTTTTCCTCTTTGTTCCGGAGGACACGACGTCCACAGTTTCCAAAAACAATTTGAAATGTGGACTTGTCAGACCACAGAACACTTTTCCACTTTGCATCAGTCCATTTTAGATGAGCTTGTCCCAGCGAAGATAAATGGCTTTCACTTTGCATAGTAGAGTTTTAACTTGCACTTACAGATGTAGCGACGAACTGTAGTTACTGACAGTGGTTTTCTGAAGTGTTCCTGAGCCCATGTGGTGATATCTTTTAAACACTGATGTCACTTTTTGATGCAGTACTGCCTGAGTGATCGAAGGACTGTAATATCATCGCTTACGTGCAGTGATTTCTCCAGATTCTCTGAACCTTTTGATGATATTACTATATTAGATGGTGAAATTCCTAAATTCCTTGCAATAGCTCGTTGAGAAATGTTGTTCTTAAACTGTTCGACAATTTGCTCACGCATTTGTTCACAAAGTTTGACCCTCGCCCCATCCTTGTTTGTGAATCCATCCATCCATTTTCTACCGCTCGTCCCTTTTGTGAATGACTGAGCATTTCATGGAAGCTGCTTTTAAACCCAATCATGGTTCACCTGTGGGATGTTCCAAATAAGTGTTTAATGAGCATTCCTCAACTTTATCAGTCTTTTTTGTCACTTGTGCCAGCTTTTTTGAAACATGTTGCAGACATCAAATTCCAAATGACCTAATATTTGCAAAAAATAGCAATGTTTTCCAATTTGAACGTTAAGTATCTTATCGTTGCAGTCTATTCAATGGAAAAAGGATCTGCAAATCATTCTATTTAGTTTTTACTTACGATTTACACAACGCCCAAATATTTTTCCAGCACAAACATAGCAAAAACAATTGTTATTGGTTTGGGGATGTTTAGACAAGGTGGGGCGGCTGATTAAGAATATTAAAACGTTAATAACTTAAAAATGGTGATAGTCAGACAACAATCGTAGCAGAGATAAATGGGACACGTTTGAGGTGATTTGGACAGGGTGGGGTTGGAAGACATCACTAGCCAGAAAATATATTGTAGAATAACTTAAAAACCGTAACGGCACAAAGGAACATTTTCGAAGCACAAACCAGCAGAAACATAGCACAAATAATTGAGACAAATTTGGGTAGATTTCGACAAGGTGGGGTGGGGCCAACTTCACACAGGTCTGTCTCTATACTGCATGTGCTCTGTAAATGACTGGCAACCAGTCCATTCTGAAGTCTACCTTTCACCTGAAGAAGTGGTGGTTTCTGGTCTTTCAGGTAGGGGAAGCTCACTTTCAGCTCCTCTCTAAACATGAGTGCAATCTCCAATAACAGATACAGTTCATAAAAATGCTTGGTTTTACAAGGAAAACATCATTTAGAGGATTGTAAAATTATGAATATAGCAACAAAAATGATCAACATAACAACGGAATAAAACTTGAACAATTCTCTGGCAGTGGTTTATATTTCAAGATCTCAGATTCACTCATTTTGCTGCCAATCAAAAAGGGATTTAGCCTCAGACAGATCATCCAATTGTCATGCTGAAGCTCAGCGCCCAGGCCAGCCAAGGCCGAGCCCACTTTCCATACACTTCTAGATACGCTCATTTATCCAATGGTTGTCTCGTTTGGCTGCAGTGGAACAACCCACTCTATTTGCTTCCCCACTAAAGTCAAAGGTTTTCCCAGCTTCAACATTGTTTAATGCACTGTGACGCTACCATAATGAATGGAAAGAAAGTATTCTACCACATATTTAGTCAATGAAATGTAAACACAAAAGCATGTCAGTACTATTATTTATTTTTTGACATTTTAGGGGAAGCATTTGTTGTCTTAGAGCAATCGCCACTGACCTGAAGGCAGCTGGTGCAACTCTGCTGATAAATGATATCATACTCATAGCATTTAAAGACCTATAATGAAGTTCTCGAGGGATTATATGACAAACGTACAACATTTGGACATACAAGGACTATGCCCTGTAATAGAAGACAATTATGATGCAACAGAAGTGTAACATTCCAAAATACAAACACCCATTTAAGACTGTTATAGGCCAACCGGTCAACACACCAACGAGGGTATTCAGCGTCTTCTAAAACCACTGCAAAGATAATCTGAGAAACAATCTTACAGGAATGAATGTAAATCCCTTCTTTGCATATCTTGATTATTCAAGCTATGGGCGCCCCAAAAAAAGAGCTTGATGCAACACAGTGAGTCACCGGCAGAGTCTGTCTGATGCATGCAGCTCCACATCAGTATTTTTATACATTGAACTATACGCACCCAAACAGTAAGTCCATTTTCAAGCACCACAGGCTAATGGCACAGTACTATAGCTCAGTTTTGTATCGTTCTCATGAATAGTACTTGTGTACTCCATTTATTTGCAGTCAGGGTAGGCAGGTGAGGCCTACCCTGACTTGTCATGATGGAAAAAACAAACCAAAAAACTTAGAATAATCCATCTACACTTTTCCATTTTCTACCGGTTGTCTCATAAAATGAATATTAATCTTCGTCCATTGAACTGTTGTAAATGTATTTTCTGCATGGTTAAAATAATGTTTTAACATTTACTTGAGTAAAACTCACTAAATTTGCACAAAAAACAGATCAGAAAATTTCAGCGTGTGTTGCCGCTTCACCTCCTTACTTGTATGTGTGTGTGTGTGTGTGTGTGTGTGTGTGTATTTAAAAGAATGAAGAAGATGGCGTGGCTTACTGCTGTTCTGCCTGCACAATGTCGCTAAAACAATGTTTACAGATACATTTTTACACCATCAATTTGTAGTTTTGTGCATTGTATAATCTACAGCCTGTTACATGTTTTGAATGTGATTGTGACATCATTTTTGTTGATAATCGGACTCAGAAATAGAGAAAAGAGAAGCTGGAGGCTCAGGTCCTCCAATGCCTGAGCAGTACGCTGACTCGCCACACTGGGAAAAGGGGGGCCATCGAGCTTGCATACACATGTCTCTACAATGTTTAACTAGCAGAAGCCATCTTTTTTTAAGTGTTTATGAATATAATTATATACAGTGTGTGCATGTGAGTGTGAATCATGTCTGTCTATCTGTGTTGGTCCTGTGATGAGATAGTGACTTGTCCAGGGTGTAAACCGCCTTCCGCCCCAATGCAGCTGATATAGGTTCCAATACCCCCCCGCGCCCCCGAAAGGGACAAGCGGTAGAACATGGATGGATACTTGTCCAGGGTGTACCCCAGTGATGTGCAGTCACTAGAGGCAGGTGAGGCAGGGCCTCACCTGCCATCATGGAAAGAAAAAAAATGTAAAAAGAAAAAAAAAAAATTAAATTGTTAAATGTATCCAGTGATTATACTATAAAGTTATTTTCCATTTAACTTCACCAGTTTTAGATTATTTTTATTCACAATCGCTGAATTTTCACATTTGCCGTTCAAATACTGAGAAGAGACGATGCGGTGATCAGCAGCCAGTTGAGGCACGTCACTCAGTTGTGCCTCACCATGGATTGCGGACTCGGTTAACTGCTGGCCTGCTGTGCAGTGAGACCGTATTGCTATATGAACTATGTTATACATTTCCATAGTTTAGTTAGCTGAGGTATATAATGTACAGTGTATTTTCAAATCAAATCAAATCAAATCAAATCAAATCAAATCAACTTTATTTATAAAGCACATTTAAAATTTACCACAGGGGTAGCCAAAGTGCTGTACAATGAGCAGGTTAAAAGATAAAACGAGTACCGAGCAAACACAACACAACACAAACAGAACATGATAAAAAATAAATAATTAAAATAGAATTAATAAAAACATAAAAACATAAAAACAGGATCACAGCAGGTGTATTATGGGGCGCCATTGCAGGATGGATATCACTCAGTGTTAAAAGCCATGGAATAAAAGTATGTTTTTAAGAGAGATTTAAAAACAGGAAGAGAGGAGGCTTGTCTAACACTCAGGGGTAGGTCGTTCCAGAGCTTGGGAGCAGCAACGGCGAAAGCTCTGTCACCTCTAAGCTTCAGCCTTGTGTCAGGGACCGTCAACAGCAGCTGATCGGCTGATCTTAAGGATCGGGTGGGGCAGTAAGGCTTTTGTCAACAACTGTATGTGTGTAACGTATTTCTTGTGCTGAGCAATCATAAAACTGCTGTGAAGACGCACTGTGTGAGGCTCGCAGTAATCCCGCCTCCTGGTGGTAGAGAATACACTCCCGCCGTAGAATACACCCCCTGGCGGGAGTGTTATATCAACTAAAGCCCACACTTAAACTTTCCACGTGCAAGATTGAATCTATTTAAAAAAGTTATTTAATAAGAAGCCAAAAAGTGCAAAAACAATAATGTTTGTGTTGGAGGAGTTGTGAATGACTGCAGGGCCACACCATTAGGTACACCTGCAGACTGCAGCACGGATTTCATATTTCATTCATTCACAACTCCTCCAACACGAGCATTATTGTTTTTGCACTTTTTGGCTTCTTATTGAGCTGCTGCATTTTTTGGTTGGGTTGTTTATTTCTTTTGAGTAACTTACTTCTACATTTCTAAAAGGGGAGGAATGTAATAGAGTGATCTATGTTTGTCTGTTGCCATCTCCTGGTGAATGTTGGCTATAGCGTACTGTGGTTACTTTTTGGTTGGCCAACGATTTACGTGGTGTTGCGCACCTGACGTCAAGTGTGTTGAGTCTGTTCTGAAGTCTACATTAAAGAGACATACTTCATCACCTCGCCTGATTATTGCCTCCAACCCAATATATTACATAAAGGTAAGACCATAATAACGTTTTTTTTTTATTAAATGTGCTTTTTTGTGTGCTACAGTTTGTATGTGTAAAGTTAAAGTTAAGTTAAAGTACCAATGATTGTCACACACACGAGGTGTGGTGAAATTTGTCCTCTGCATTTGACCCATCCCTTGATGTAAGGGGAGCAGTGGGCAGCAGCGGCGCCGCGCCCGGGAATAATTTTTGGTGATTTAACCCCTAATTCCAACCCTTGATGCTGAGTGCCAAGCAGGGAAGAATGCTGGTATGAGCTTTTAAACATAACCCGTTAACTGCTGCCAATCAAATGGTGAATACGATACTCTTTAGGGTTCATATGTTTGTAAATCTGACTGTGATGAAGTCAGTGCCTCACCAGCCATCAACCTCACCGCACGTCACTGGTGTACCCCACCTTCCACCCGAATGCAGCTGAGATAGGCTCCAGCACCCCCCGCGGCCCCGAAAGAGACAAGCGGTACAAAATGGACCGTTGGCCAACAAAAAAGTAACCACAGAACACTATACGACTATACGGTATAGTGTTCTGTGGTTACTTTTTGGTTGGCCAAGCGGACGTGACGACAGGCTGTCCCCACTCAGATCCGCACAGACCGGGAGGGGGCGTGCCTTAAGTCCGGCTGGAAATCGGCAGAAATTTGGAGAATGGTTGTCCCAGGGAGAGGCAGTGAAATTCGGGAGGGTTGGCAAGTATGAGATATTCTCACTTCTGTTCTTTTGTCGAGCACAATTTAGTTAAATGTAAGTTGTGTCTTGGATCAAAGATCCCGTCTACTGCCCAAAACAACAATTCAAATCTGCCTGGTTAGGCTCTGTGTATGTCACGTGTGCCTTCCTTGGGTGAAGCCAGCTTTACAGCTATGTTGTTGATTGATTGATTGATTGATTGAAACTTTTATTAGTAGATTGCACAGTACAGTACATATTCCGTACAATTGACCACTAAATGGTAACACCCAAATAAGTTTTTTTAACTTGTTTAAGTCGGGATCCAGATACAGATATATACTATCAAATATATACTAACATCATAATACAGTCATCACACAAGATAATCATCAGGGTATATACATTGAATTATTTACATTATTTACAATCCGGGGTGTGGGATATGGAGGGGGGCGGGGGGGGGTTAGGTTTGGTTGGTATCAACACTTCAGTCATCAACAATTGCATCATCAGAGAAATGGACATTGGAACAGTGTAGGACTGACTTGGTAGGATATGTACAGCAAGTAGTGGACACAGAGAGAGAGATCAGAAAGTATAAGAAAACGTGTCTACATTTGATTATTTACAATCCGAAGAGGTATTATGTGGAAGGGAGGGTGTTAGTTTAGGGTTGTAGTTGCCTGGAGGTGTTCTTTTAGTGCGGTTTTGAAGGAGGATAGAGATGCCCTTTCTTTTACACCTGTTGGGAGTGCATTCCATATTGAAGTGGCATAGAAAGAGAATGAGTTAAGACCTTTATTAGTTCGGAATCTGGGTTTAACGTGGTTAGTGTTAGTGTTAGTGTTAGTGTTATTATGCTGTTTGTTACTTATGTATGTTATGTTGCAGCTATTTAAAATAGTTTGGTCAATTTGTTCTGGCCTGAAATAAATTGGCCCTTTGAAACATATCTTTGTCTTTGTGTGTTGTATGTAGAGCACATTGCTTAGCAGAGTTCAGTGATGCAAATGTATGTCAAGTTGATCAACAGATTGTATTATTCTCCAGTGCAATAACAGTACTGAAATGAAGGCTAAAAGGGCATTAATGGGAGCTTTAAAAAAAAAAAGTAGAAGAAGTAACTAAATAGTTACTTTTCACAGTAACGCATTACTTTTTGGTGTAAGTAACTGAGTTAGTAACTGAGTTACTTTTGAAATAAAGTAACTAGTAACTGTAACTAGTTACTGTTTTTCAGTAACTAACCCAACACTGATTAGCAATGATTAACACATATGAAACAAACAAACTCCAAAAGGCATCTATGCCTCACCTCATATTTATATATACAAATAGATAGCTTGGCCCCCGGCCAAGTTGTTTCAACACAATGTGGCCTCCGAGTCAAAAAGTACCCTTTGTGATGCGCCGGTGATCATTTGCCGTGTTCCCAAGATGCAGAAAGCCGAGGAGGCAACAAGCTAAACCGGAACTAACACAGGAGAACGCCGACAAACTCAATACAAGGCAATATCTGATGTGACAGATCATGACACCCCTGGTATAACATTAAAACATATACACTTACATTTATACCCATTTGTACTCAGGGCTAGCGGGGAACTATTGTAATTCCTAATGTGAAAAGAGGATCTATTTGTTTAATCTCAAAGGCTTTGCAAACAATGTTACATGAAATACAACTGAAAATCAACAAACCATACAATTGTTGTATCAGTGAAACAATAACAATAAACAATTATGGAATTAAATTATGGAATGGATTAAGCAAAGAAATCAAACAATGTACTAATATGATCCACTTCAAGAAACTCTTCAAACTTAAAGTGTTTACAAAGTACAAAGAAAGAGAACCATGATAACCATTCTGAATTTATCTCATTAATCCATTCGTTTTCAAGATAATCATATTCATCTCACCATATGAAATATAACTTATTTCACCAATTATTATTTATTTATTTGTATTGTTATTACTTATGGAGTATATTGTGAATAAATTGAGAACAGGAAGTGAACAAAAGTTTTAGCAACTGCTATGTAAAGGAAAAGGAGTAGGATTAAATAAACTTTGCTTCTTCCTTTTTCGAACATGTTGAATAGAGAAACTGGAAATTGTGATGTATCATGTTGTATGCATGCATGTTCCAAATAAACTTAAACTCAAACTCAAACATTGCGTTTATGTACCAGGTGTAATAATACCTGGTGCTAAAAAACCCAATGTGGCCATGTTGGTCTCATGAGGTAGAACTGAACTATGCTATAATAACAACATTATAATACATATAAGGTGCTCATCTGTTTGAGGGCAAACTCAGTTTCAGGCTGAAGCAAGCTCCGATGACCTGCACGTTGCAAACAAACACACATAATAGAAGACTAGCTTTGACTGTGAGCATTCCTTTTTTCACACTGGACTCTTAGCTTTCCAATTAATACTCTTTAATAAGGGTCAGTGCTTTGTGTCGAGGGAAAATGCAAACATAGATGTAAAAGATTCAGAGATCCAATTACCTGCAGGCACACACAATAGGCTGTGGTTAATTCTGCCTTTAAATCAGGTTAAAGAACGTAATTAAAGATTTACAACCACACAGACAATACAACAGTGTGTATGTGCCTGTTTCCGTGAATGCACATTCCAAACAGGCAACGGGCATCAAAAAGTGATTAAATGAATATTAATTGTGAATAAATAAAATTGCAATTTTAATGTTCAGTACTATACATGAATACTGTGAGCATATACATAGCATAATCCTGAGACTATTGCCTCAAGCGTATCACATTAGCATGTGTCACTTTTGATGTGTGTTAATAGAATTTTTGTTCTTTGCTTGGGTGTATTGGGAAATTAAGATTGCAAAATTAATTGCGTTCGCCCTAAAGACCCTTTATAATATTACTTAACGTTGCTCAAAGGATAGACAGCCCGAGTGTCGTTAAGATGGGGCAATGAGGAAAGGAAATGTTGCTGAAGAAGGACAACGACATAGAAAATCTTAATGTACACTAGGGATTTCTCATGATACAACGAATGAATGAATTCAATGAATTAAGTAATCCGTCAAAACCCAAAGTTTCCCAATTGTAATTCTTGAAATTACTAAGGATATTCTAAATAGCTGGGGGCAGCCTGGGGTAGGCCCTTATTGCCCCAGCATTAATGCACAAAGCAAGGTCCAAACAGGCAGAAAAAAATCACGGACTAAGTTTGGTGTGCAATAATTCAATTGTCCTGACTTCAACATCGTGAAACACCCTTAAAGCGGAAGCCAGATGTTGGAGAAGCAGTGTCAGCAAGGCGATATGTCACGACGCCCGAGAAATAGTTTGGCAGCTTTAGCTCTTACAATTACAATGTTGCTAGAACTTTGTTGCATATCACAGCATGCAAAAGTAGCATTGTTGGCGGTTTTTGTATATTTTTTTAGAGAACTTTATAGGCAATATAAGTCAATCCTCATTCGCTGGATTGTAAGCCACCTTCGGTCAGCGTTTTTTTTTATGTTTAGAATGCACACAAAAAAGGAAGACCTATGTTCTTGTCTCACATAAAGATAATGAATGATTCCAAAAAAGTGCAGTTCCCCTTTAGGAAGAAGTAGGCACATTGTGAGCTAGGCCAGTGTTTTTCAACCACTGTGCCGTGAGATACAGTCCGGTGTGCTGTGGGAGATTATGCAGTTTCACCTAATTGGGTTAAAAATATTTTTTGCAAACCAGTAATTATATGTGTTGTTGTTGAGTGTCGGTGCTGTCTAGAGCTCTGCAGAGTAACCATGTTATACCATACCATATCAGTAGGTGGCAGCCGGTAGCTAATTGCTTTTTAAGATGTCGGGAACACGTTGTGTGAGACGACGATGGTTTGTCGTGATCACAATATGCAGGCGACAGCGGGAGGCAGCGTGCAGGTAAAAAGATATCTAATGCTTAAACCAAAAATAGACAAAAGGTGAGTGCCCCTAAGAAAAGGCATTAAAGCTTAGGGATGGCTATTTAGAACGAAACTAAAACTGAACGGGCTACAAAGTAAACAAAAACAGAATGCTGGACGACAGAAAAAACTTCCAGTGTGTGGAGCAGAGACGGCGTCCACAAAATACATCCGTACATGACATGACAACAATGTCCACACAAAAAAAGATAGCAACAACTTAAATATTATTGATTGCCAATACAAAGCAGGTGCAGAGAATAGCGCTCAAAAGGAAGACATGAAACTGCAACAGGAAAAGCCACCAAAATAGGAGCGCGAGACAATAACTAAAACCCTAAACACGGGAAAACAGCAAAAAACTAAAAATAAGTCACGGCGTGATGTGACAGTACACCTACTTTGAGACAAAAGCTATAGTGATGCATGGTTGGTTATGGTTTAAATTATTATCCAACAATTACGACAACAACTTTTTATTGTCTACTGAGTTTAGTTTTTTAATGATTTCTGCTGGTGGTGTGCCTGCGGATTTTTTCAATGGAAAAAATGCACCTTGGCTCAAAAAAGGTTGAAAAACACTGAGCTAGGACAAAGATGGTGGAATGTACAAACGTTTGTATTTCTGAAAAAAGTGGACTCCATACTCTATAATTTCTTCCATCTTCAGTTCCTACAGGTGTTAGGTAGGGGTCTCAATCGTAGTGTACAAATAGAATAGCATTGAGTGGGCATCCAATCAGGTAATGTGTCAAGCAATAAGTAGAGTTATCGCTCACCGACAGCGTGGAACAAAGCACATCAGCAGGCCGAGTGTGTGGCAGTTTACTGCCTGCTGTCAATCACTTCCACAACAGCTTTCATTTACATGTGCTTTGATGTGAAAAGAAGACAACCCAACACACAGTTCACCCAATGAGAAGAGTAGAGTAGAAATGTCATACAGCAATGCATTCATTTCAAGGATTAAAAGTCATGAAGTAGGAGCAGTGTTGAGAAAATCCATCGTTATTTTCCCCAAACAAGTAATTGAAATACTAAAGTAATTATTCTTTAATAGATGTAAGTATTCACTAGGGAAAATCATTAATGGGTTACTTTTTTTTTTTCAACTTTCACCGCATTCCGCCCGATTGTAGCTGAGATAGGCTCCAGCGGCCCCCGCGACCCCGGAGGGGATAAGCGGTAGAAAATGGATGGATGGATGAATATCTGATTTATGCTGTTGAGAGATGTTTTATGAGAGAAGAGTATGAGCGTGCCTGTTTCCATGTGAAGTGTGACGTCAGTGAGGGCGCGCTCATTGACTGTTTTATCTCATCATTGGCAATCAATTTGAAGGAGGATTGTTGATGGCAGCGCCTGTGAAATATTTTCACTAACAGTTAATAAAGTGATTAAACGTGCGTTAAAGGCCTACTGAAATGCGATTTTCTTATTTAAACGGGGATAGCAGGTCCATTCTATGTGTCATACTTGATCATTTCGCGATATTGCCATATTTTTGCTGAAAGGATTTAGTAGAGAAAATCGACGATAAAGTTCGCAACTTTTGGTCGCTGATAAAAAAGCCTTGCCTGTACCGGAAGTAGCAGACGAGTAGCGTGACGTCACAGGTTGTGGAGCTCCTCACATCTGCACATTGTTTACAATCATGGCCACCAGCAGCGAGAGCGATTCGGACCGAGAAACGACGATTTCCCCATTAATTTGAGCGAGGATGAAAGATTTGTGGATGAGGAAAGTGAGAGTGAAGGACTAGAGGGCAGTGGGAGCGATTCAGATTGGGAAGATGCTGTGAGAGGCGGGTGGGACCTGATATTCAGCTGGGAATGATTAAAACAGTAAATAAACACAAGACATATATATATTCTATTAGCCACAACACAACCAGGCTTATATTTAATATGCCACAAATTAATCCCGCATAACAAACACCTCCCCCCTCCCGTCCATATAACCCGCCAATACAACTCAAACACCTGCACAACACACTCAATCCCACAGCTCAAAGTACCGTTCACCTCCCCAAAGTTCACACAGCACTTGAATTTCCCCAAAGTTACGTACGTGACATGCACATAGCGGAACGCACGTAAGGGCAAGCGATCAAATGTTTGGAAGCCGCAGCTGCATGCGTACTCACGGTACCGCGTCTGCGTATCCAACTCAAAGTCCTCCTGGTAAGAGTCTCTGTTGTCCCAGTTCTCCACAGGCCAATGGTAAAGCTTGACTGTCATCTTTCAGGAATGTAAACAATGAAACACCGGTTGTGTTATCCGGCACAACAGTCAGGGGGTGCATTCTACGGCGGGGGTGCGTTAACCGGCACAACACCTGCCGCAATACACCGCTTCCCATCTACAGCTTTCTTCTTTGCTGTCTCCATTGTTCATTGAACAAATTGCTAAAGATTCACCAACACAGATGTCCAGAATACTGTGGAATTTTGCGATGAAAACAGACGACTTAATAGCTGGCCACCATGCTGTCCCAAAATGTCCTCTACAATCCGTGACGTCACGCGCAGGCGTCATCATACCGAGACGTTGTCAGCAGGATATTTCGCGCAAAATTTACAATTGCACTTTAGTAAGCTAACCCGGCCGTATTGGCATGTGTTGCAATGTTAAGATTTCATCATTGATGTATAAACTATCAGACTGCGTGGTGGGTATTAGTGGGTTTCAGTAGGCCTTTGATGGATGAGTCTCTTCCTGTCCACAAACAGTGTATTGTAGAAATATTATTGTTAATGATTGTCACTTTATTGCCGCTTGCACTAGAAAAGAACTACTTCCTGAAGTGAACTTGCTGGGATTCTAAAGCTGGGATGTACCGTATTTTTCGGACTATAAGTCACAGTTTTTTTCATAGTTTGGCTGGGGGTGCGACTTATACTCAGGAGCGACTTATGTGTGAAATTATTAACACATTACCGTAAAATATCAAATAATATTATTTAGCTCATTTACGTAAGAGACTAGACGTATAAGATTTCATGGGATTTAGCGATTAGGAGTGACAGATTGTTTGGTAAACGTATAGCATGTTCTATATGTTATAGTTATTTGAATGACTCTTACCATAATATGTTACGTTAACATACCAGGCACGTTCTCAGTTGGTTATTTATGCCTCATATAACGTACACTTATTCAGCCTGTTGTTCACTATTCTTTATTTATTTTAAATTGCCTTTCAAATGTCTATTCTTGGTGTTGGCTTTTATCAAATACATTTTCCCAAAAAATGCGACTTATATTCCAGTGCTACTTATATATGTTTTTTTCCTTCTTTATTATTTATTTTCGGCAGGTGCGACTTATCCTCCGGTGCGACTTATACTCCGAAAAATACGGTACGCATCAAAAGTGGCGTGCCACGTGTCATCAAACGTGTCGGTAATGGCATAGTAACATACATAAACGTAATTTGATTACTCGTTACTAGAAAAACACTGTCATTATATAACACAGTTTTTACAACCACTTAGGAAAAGTCATAGGTAAGTGTGACTCTTTTCCGTGGACACTTTATCAAGTAGTTCTGCATGGAAAATATTCGTCAACTTTGATTCGGGGACATGCACCTGGGGATAGGTTGATTGGCAACACTAAATTGGCCCGAGTGTGTGAATGTGAGTGTGACTGTTGTCTGTCTATCTGTGTTGGCCCTGTGATGAGGTGGAGACTTGTCCAGGGTGTACCCCGCTTTCCGCCCGAATGTAGCTGAGATAGGCTCCAGCATCCCCCGCGACCCCGAAAGGAACAAGCGGTAGAAAATGGACGGATGAGTCGGGGACGGTGTGGCGCAGTTGGGAGAGTGGCCATGCCAGCAATCTGAGGGTTCCTGGTTCGATCCCCACCTTCTACCAACCTCGTCACGTCCGTTGTGTCCTTTTTTTTTTTTTTTTTTTTGTGTGTCCTTGAGCAAGACACTTCACCCTTGCTTCTGATGGGTCGTGGTTAGGGCCTTGCATGGCAGCTCCCGCCATCAGTGTGTGAATGTGTGTGTGAATGTGGAAATAGTGTCAAAGCGCTTTGAGTACCTTGAAGGTAGAAAAGCGCTATACTAGTATAACCCATTTACATGATTAACACTGTTAGAGATGCAATAATTACATAGCATGTTTATTCTTCCTGGTGTTAACCTTTTTAATTTGTCAGTCCCTAATATGCCACTCCAACAATGGCACTGTAAGACAATAAATTGAATTCAGATTCAGTGTAGTCCAAAAACTTAAAATTTGTGCTATTTGAAGATTTTAAATTGGTCGTATAGTTGGAGAAACATGAAATTGAATGGTTGTTTGTCTATATGGTAACAAATTGTAAATGAGTTGTACTTGTAAAGCGCTTTTCTACCTTTTTTAAGGAACTCAAAACGCTTTGACACTATTTCCACATTCACCCATTCACACACACACACATTCACACATTAACACACTGATGAAATGTGCCCTAGTTTGGTTGCATTACAAATCATATTGAAATTATCCAGGATATATTATTTGTTGTTTGGTCTAAGCTAGCCAGACAATACAAATGTAGGATAGTTGATTGCATGATGCTGGATATTAACATGATTAGTCAAGCCAGGATATTCTAATCTTGTCATCAGCACGTTCACATACACCTGGTGGGGTTAGCAGCAGATGACCAATCACAAGCATTAACACTGTACGCACAACACAGCAGCTTACACTAAGTGAAGTCAAATGCACATGTTAGCAAATAGAAATTAAATTAATTCAACGTTATAAGTGTGTGTGTGTGTGCGTGTGTGTGTGTGTGTGTGTGTGTGTGTGTGTGTGTGTGTGTGTGTGTGTGTGTGTGTGCGTGCGCGTTAGCGGTCGTATATTACATCAACACACACTTCAATAAAGGATGAGCGCACAGCACACTCGCGGAGGAGCTGACAGCAATATGAGGCTACATATGAATGGAGAATAATTTCACTTTTATTGGAAGAAACTGAACCAATAATGAATATAATGATAGTAAAAAAAAACAACTTAAAATGTAGGATATCTGCCATTTGTAGAGGCGGGCTGTGCATTTCACACCTACTGAAGGTCTTCAGTGATGTCCTAAGTTCGACTTTAATAAATACCTCACATAATACCATAATTTATGTCACCACATGACCACAGCTAAAGAAATACTATACTGAAACACACTTGCGCACTACTGATTATTGAAACTCCTCAGTAGTGTTCAAAATGGGCTATTTTTCTGGCGCATGTAAAAATCAATAAACCCACATCATCAATTAAAACAGTCAAAATAGTCAAAATCCATCCATCCATCCATTTTCTACCGCTTGTCCCTTTTGGGGTCGCGGGGGATACTGGAGCCTATCTCAGCTGCATTCGAGCGTAAGGCGGGGTACACCCTGGACAAGTCGCCATCTCATCACAGGGCCAACACAGACAGACAGACAACATTCACACTCACAATTACACACTAGGGCCAATTTAGTGTTGCTAATCAGCCTATCCCCAGGTGCATGTCTTTGGAGTTGGGGGGAAGCCGTAGTACCCGGAGGGAACCCACACAGTCACGGGAAGAACATGCAAAGTCCACACGGAAAGAGCATGAAAAAATTGTAAATTAAATCATGTTTTCCTGCTCATTGCCTGCCGCCATCTCTGCATCTTGGGGTTCGTCACCTACACACTCTGACAGGAAGATGGCACCCCCACATCCATGTGGGCCCAGTTATGGGGAAATAACAACCCAAGACCTCACCGGTGGAATAGGCGAAGGATGATTGCTAACCCTATGGAGCGTCACAACGGCTGGGATGGTGGATGAAGGCTGCAGCAGAAAAGGGTCCCCAGTCGTCTTGAACTCCATGCCACTGGACCCTGACCCGGATCAGTCAAGGATCGTGTGGTGACTGTCTGTGCACCAGTCTCCCCACGTTAAACAAAGTCACGCACAGGCATCCTCCATAAAGGGATACCCCTCTACCAGGAGGATTGTCATACTCGCTTCGAGTGGCCGCCGATGATGATGATAGTTGTACTAAAAAACATGATGTGCTGCATGTATCATGATCAATATTATAGGGACTCACTTGATGGACTGTTGTCCGTTTGGTGAAACTGACTGGAACATTTTTTGTTCCAGTTTATTATGGGTAAAAAAAGCCATTTAAGTCAGCAGAGCTTGGCTCCAAGTTCCACATTTGCAGCGTCATGCCAACCTCACTCTCTCGGTTTTTGTCTGCTCCAACATTTCACCCTCTCTTCGTGCTCGTTTCTAGAAGCAGTAGTTCATCTTCCGTACATTCGGGTTCCAAAAGATAAGGTTGTGAATCCTCATTTGTCTAAAAATAGCCAATTTTCTTGTCTATTGCATAGTCTGCCATGATTTTAACACACACAAGTTTGTTTCTGGTTGTCGGAACACACGTTTGTTGCCGGAAGTCAGAAGTACGTTGCTATAATAAGTTCCTGTAATGCATAAAATAACCAAAATATGGTGAATATAGTAGACATTACATATTGTGTTTGTTACTACATTATATATACACTTACAGTGTGTATATAAAACATTGATGGAGGGTTTTGAAGGTGTTTTAGAGGGCTTTGAAGGCTACAATGGTGAAACCCATTGATCGCATCTTGCAAGCCTATTTTATCATCTTCAGAATCCTAAAAAAAAAAGACATGTGTGTTCTTTTCTCTCAAAATGATTGTGAACAATCGGCAAAATTCCCAAAAACCTGCAGTTCCCCTTAAAGTTGTCCACTAACAATTTTTTCAAAACCTTTAGCTGGGATGCATAACTTGGAGATGGGCCTAAAGTTTTTTTAACAGCTGTGGGATCACTGATTTATATATGTTTTGAGTGTTATTACTGGAAAAGGAAATATTAAATATCTTTGCGAGAGGTTCTCCAATAAAATAAACGGCTGACCTCAAAAAGAAGGGCTAAATCAGCCTTTGACTGATATTTTTTTACTCTCCCCCCTTTCCCAATATCACCTTTTTCTCACCTTTTTTTAAGGAGCGCGGTAAAAAATGGTTGCACCGTCGGCGGTCTTGTCTTGTCTCCCTGTAACGTATGTTTGTTTTTAGTGGGACTGTGCCGAAAATATACTTTTCAGTTCTTTCAAGAGTACAACTAAATGTATGAGGCATGGAAGTATGAAAGGGAAGGTGATTCAGCATCAAGGGTTGTAATTGGGGGTTAAATAACCAGAAATGATTCCCGGGCGCGGCACCGCTGCTGCCCACTGCTCCCCTCACCTCCCAGGGGGTGAACAAGGGGATGGGTCAAATGCAGAGAACACATTTCACCACACCTAGTGTGTGTGTGACAATCATTGGTCCTGTAACTTTAACATGCAAACCTTCTGGACATTCGGCTAATTTTGGATGTGCAGATAAGGAGTCAAATAAAAAAACAGAAGAAAAAATATGTTCATTAAAACAATTAAGGATGGCTGATTCATCAGTTAGACTACTTGAGTCTTTCACAATACAAGTTGGCAGCTCATTCGTGGTTTCACTTCCGTAAAAGACGTTTTTATGACTTCCCAGAATTTCTTGGGATCATTTAAGCTACTGGTGGTTATCGCAAAATACAACTCAGACTATGACTTCTTGACAAGAGAAGTAAAGTGAATCAGCCTTGAATTTTATATTCCTTTAGCAGACTGGACAGTTCAGGAGAAAACCAGGGGTTATTTTTACCATTCAGTCTGAATTTACGTTTGTTTATAATATTGATAATTGCATCATAAAAATATTTCCAAGCCAATTCAACATCACTAGAATACTGATCCAAAAGAAAATCCATAAATCATGATAAAAAGTTTCTCACAAAATGGAACTTTGCCTATCATTTACAATCCTTATAAGAGAAGAACACATATGTTTATCTTTTGTTTAAGGCATTAAGTAGTAAACACATGCGATCCAAAGTCTGCTTACTGATGGAGCATATGAGAGTCGCTCTATTCTGCCTATAAAAGCCCTTTGAAAAAAATCTAAACACCTCCATTATGGTTTTATATACATGATGATAAATATATATTTAATGTAGTAAGAGGCACATTTATAATAATATTTTTCTCATTTTAAATATACGCGACGCAATAATAAAAAAAAAAAACATATCACATTTGCTTTTTCCCCCACTACATCATTGATTATTACTTACTGCAGACTTCCTGAAAGCCAAAACCATAATAAAGCATCACTTACTGTACAATGTCGGCTGTCATTAGGCTGCCGAATTGATATAATCCTGTTATAGTCCCGTTTTAGTTGAAGAATGACTCAAACATTTTTGTGAAGAAAAGAGAAATGGAACCAAGCGTCTTTTCGTGTCGTTCTCGCCATTTCCGGGTCTAAATTGTCAGTCAAAGTGTAGCAACTTGTCAGAATATGTTCTCATCCTTCTACTTTTCAGGTGAGAGGCATACTTCATGATCTACACTAAACATCCACAAGTAAGGAAGCGAGGAAGCAGCTTACTACTGGATGTAGTCAATATAGGCACACAAGCTTGTGATCAATGAATAGTTTGTCTGTGTTAGCGCTTATAATAACAATATCACTAATACATGGTTAATATTTAAGTCACAACATGTAAATGAGTATTGGTGGCACTCTTTGGATGGTAATTTATTGGGTTTTATGGGCCTAATAGAGGGCCTCACATCTGCTCCATTGTAAACAAACTTTTATTTACGCTTATTTACGAGTTCGAATGCAACATTTTTTTTTTTTTTAATCTATCCGTCTTCATTTCTTTCATAATGATAGGCAAAATTCCCCCAAAAAGTGCAGTTCCCCTTTAAGAATAATTTGTGGCCTCACTTTTGGTAGCTTAGCTTGCCTAACAGTGGCAAAAACACAGTGATCACTCAAATCACTTTCAAAAATACTAACATAAGAGTATTTATGGGGAGCGTTTGTTAAAAAAGATCTAAAAGACAAGATTTCTCTGGAGAGCAAATAAACATCTCCCGGCCATCGTAAGTTAAAAAAAGCAAATAGATATGTTTAAGCCCCAATTTAAACGTGTGGACAATGCTGAAGAAACACGTCTATGTCAGAAAACCAACAAATTTAGCTGAACTGCACCAATTTTGTCAAGAGGAGTGGTCAAAAATTCAACCAGAAGCTTGCCAGAAGCTTGCGGATGGCTACCAAAAGCTCCTTATTTCAATGAAACTTGCCAAGTGACATGTAACAAAATATTAAAATTGCTGTATGTATACTTTTGACCCAGCAGATTAGGTCACATTTTTAGTAGACCCATAACAAATTCATAAAAGAACCAAACTTCATGAATGTTTTTTGTGATAAACAAGTTTGTGCCCCAATCACTCCATCACAAAAAAATAAGAGTTGTAGAAAAAATTGGAAAGTCAAGACAGCCATGACATAATGTTCTTTACAAGTGTATGTAAATTTTGGACCACGACTGTATATCACGTTCAACGGTTTAACGTGATGCAACCCAGGAGGCCAACTGTCAACAACTCGTAATCTGATTGGCTATCAACAGTCTATCAACTGTATGTTCCCCATTCACCTATGCTGCACAGACCGCCGCATTGTCGATTCAGAAAGACTCCGGCAGACTTCATACGGCGCTGGCGAAACAAGTTAGCTGAATTCTGAGTGGATAAAAGCTCTAATGTAAAAACAGCGACACAGGAGCCTAATGTAATTAGAAGAGAATATGATGAATACTTGTATATATTTAGGGAAAGTACAATAAAACTGAAATTAACTTTTGTCAATTGATGATCATGAATTATGTTAAGCCAGAAAAGGCCTTGCTGGCCCTGATGGCCTACCACCGGTTGTATGGACACTTTGTGTCATTGTAAGCATACGAGCTGTCAGAAAAGAGACTGTCATTCCAACAACAAAGTGCACATTTTCTCATTTAAATCATGCAAAAATCAAAAAGGTTTCGGCAGCTACTCGCAAATCTTTGCTTTTATTTTTCCTAGGACTGTCTGCGTTGATCCGTACATGATATCAAAGAAGGCGACATCCTTTTCAGAGACAATTGATTGGTCAGTGGCCAGAAGTGTTATTGGCTCTAATCTCGCCTGCTCTGGCACGTGAGTTACCATGGCAACATATTCTGCTAAAACATTAACTAGTGTTGTAAAACTGCTTTACATGGAAAATTTACAGGAAATATTTAGATCAAGAACCGTGCTCTTTACATACAAACTGTTACACACCTAGTGGTACATTGTGTTTAATAATAATAATGCCAGTCATGTTTGCACTTTACTGTCAAAACATTTGCATTGATTGAAAACTCAGTAAAGAAGATCCTGGGTTTGATCTCCGGGCTTAGGGTCATTCTGTGTGGAGTTTGCATGTTCTCCATGTGACTGCGTTGGTTCCCTCCGGGTACTCCGGCTTCCTACCACCTCCAAAGACATGCACCTGGGCATAAGTTGATTGGCAACACTAAATTGGCCCTAGTGTGTGAAGGTGAGTGTGAACTTTGTCTGTCTATCTGTGTTGGCCCTGTGATGAGGTGGCAACTTGTCAAGAGTGGACCCCGCCTTGCGCCCATTGCGGCTGGGATAGGCTCCAGCCACCCCTGCCACCCCGAGAGGCACAAGCGGTAGAAAATGGATGGATGGATGGAGAACTCAGTAGCAAATCCTTGTTATTATTTCAGTTACTTCTGACTCTTGGACCAACGAACCCATCCTTGGTGTTCGTTTACATGACAATGGTGTTTTGGAGGCTGAAAGAACCATACTTGCCAACCTTGAGACCTCCGATTTCGGGAGGTAAGGGGGAGTGGGGTGGGCGTGGTCGGGGGTGGGGCGGTGGGCGTGGTTGTGGAGGGGGCGTGGTTAGGGGCGTGGTTAAGAGGGGAGGAGTATATTTACAGCTAGAATTCACCAAGTCAAGTATTTCATATATAAGAAATACTTGACTTTCAGTGAATTCTAGTTATATATATATACACATATATATATATATATATATACATATATATATATATACATACACACACACATATATATATATTTTATTATATATATATATAAATAAAAGAAATACTTGAATTTCAGTGTTCATTTATTTACACATATACACACACATAACACTCATCTACTCATTGTTGAGTTAAGGGTTGAATTGTCCATCCTTGTTCTATTCTCTGTCACTATTTTTCTAACCATGCTGAACACCCTCTCTGATGATGCATTGATGTGTGGCACGCACAAAAGTGCTTTCATCAAATGCATTAGAGTCTGGAATCTTCCATCTCTCCCTAGCATGGCCCAAAACCGGTCAATCTTTGCTTCCTGAGGAAGATCTTCAGTGCCAAGCACTTGGTAGTCCACTACTTCTTCCCGGAGGCTATCCAGGTCCAATCTCAGCTGCGGCTTGGAACTTACAAGCTGTTATGAGAGTAGCGTATGTGTGTGTGTGGCCCTTTAATAGGTGAGCATGTGAGGTGAGTGACGTCAGTGAGTGTGTGGGCGAGAGAAGAGAGGGAGCGGTAGCGTGAGTGCGGGCGGGGACTAATTTGTTTTGTGTTGGATTGGCTGTGTGCAAGCAATCAATAAAGCAAGATTTGCAACTAATCGCCGGACTCAGGCAGGAAAGGTGCAACAAAGCATATTTCTTCATCTTACTCGTCGTCGGCGTCGCCATGGCTGTATCTTCCTCGTTCTTCTGCTTCGTCTCCTTGTTGTGTGCGCAGTTGTGCACTGCACTCTCTAAAAGCCGTATATGTTATTAAAGTTATAGATGGCAGTATTGTCCTGTTTAAGAGTGTCACAACATTGCTGTTTACGGCAGACAAACTGCTTTACGGTAGACAAAAACATGACTGCTGTTGTGTGTTGTTATCGCGCTGGGAGGACGTTAATGAAACTGCCTAACAATAAACCCACATAAGAAACCAAGAACTCGCCCTCCATCATTCTACAGTTATAATGTGTTTGGGCAGGCACACTGTTTATATTGTGGGAAAGCGGACTCAGGTCCGCATGGAGCTGGAGGGGGCGTGGCCTCCAGCTCCGCCTGAATTTCAGGAGATTTTCGGGAGAAAATTTGTCCCGGGAGGTTTTCGGGAGAGGCGCTGAATTTTGGGAGTCTCCCGGAAAATCTGAGAGGGTTGGCAAGTATGGAAAGAGCACAAATTCGAACATGTCTCAAATAGACAAGCTTGTTCTCTCCATTTAAACCCTCACAATGGTAATAGTGTACAGTATATGAGATCGGTTTGTTTTACAGGGTTGTGTTCCATCTCTACTTTTTCTGAACAGGTAATGGAGTAAAAAGGGAAGCCTACCATTTTGAAATGCTGTCAAACTATCTGCATTTGCACATTGATAAATGTCGTTTTTAATCTAAAAAGAAAATTGCACAAATACTGGATATTTCCGAAAGGCAATGCTTTTAAAACTGCAACATAGCACTAATGCAGTCAAAACAATGTGATCTTTAAAATGACAGTTTTTATTCCAGTTTTAATAAACATTTTTGACGTGATTCATTCATACACATCCTAAATTGTCTAGAATTTGTTTTTCCAGTCTACGTCACAAACCTGTCAGACAGACAATGTCATCCTAAACAGATTGACTAAATAGAACAGCTGGATCACAGTTAAGAATCAGTAAAATGTGAGCCATCGCTGCTAAAGATACTCAGACTGATGGAACCGAATGAGTATTGCAGTCTCTGAAGAGGTCCAAAGTTCAAGGCATATTCACTGACGTATGGCCCTGACTAACGGCTGGGAAATGGCACGTTTCTAAATGTGTTCTGGGTAGTATTTTTACCAAGACTGACACATCAGACTGCGTTGTTTGTCCTTTGGGATAAACCATTTCTGAGCCGGAATGGTCTTATTAATTTATAGTCTGATTAATTATGTTATATCATCATTCGGGGACGGCATGGCGCAGTGGGAGAGTGGCCGTGCGCAACCCGAGGGTCCCTGGTTCAACCCCCACCTAGTACCAACCTCGTCATGTCCGTTGTGTCCTGAGCAAGACACTTCACCCTTGCTCCTGATGGGTGCTGGTTAGCGCCTTGCATGGCAGCTCCCTCCATCAGTGTGTGAATGTGTGTGTGAATGGGTAAATGTGGAAGTAGTGTCAAAGCGCTTTGAGTACCTTGAAGGTAGAAAAGCGCTATACAAGTACAACCCATTTATTATCATTTATCATTCTTCAATCATGGAAACCATCATGATCGTTTTATTCCATTATCTAAAGCTAACTAATAACATCATGGATGAAAGAAATAAAGATTTGAGATGTGGCACGGCACTGTACATTGATAGTTAGACACTGACCTATGACGTACAGTACCTGGTGGATATTTCATGTTGTAAAACTGCATGTTGTGGCTCAATTCTCAAATTTATCCTGGGTAAGCGCAAATCCTGCTCCGCAATACAAGCCCGTGTAGGTGTTTAGCAAATGTAAATATACATGAACTGATTTATGTCATGTCTGTGTGATCATGTTTTTGTTTTAGTCATGTTCGGTTTTGTTTTTGGACTTTTTGTGCACTTTTGTTTTGTCACCATAGCAACCATTAGTTTTCACCTGTTTCACGTTTTGAGTCACGCACCTGTTTTCGTTAATCATGTCTATAGTATTTAAGTTCATTGTTTTCAGTTTGTCGTCCTGACGACATATCACATAATTATGCTCTACACACTCTTCATCCTCTTAGATCCTGCTTCATGTCCCATGCCAAAATAAGTTTTTGTTCCATGTTTATAGTCTTTTTGGTTTCATAGTTTGTTCTCCGCCATTGTGCGCGCCTTTTGTTTACTTCCTTTTTTTTGTAGTTATAGTGTTTAAATAAAAATGTACTTACACTCCCGTCTCGCCTGAGCCAATTTTCCGTTGCATCCCGGAAAAGCAAACACCCAGGATCAAGTCATGACAATTTCAGATATAGGTCACTTCAAAGTAGATGTTTAAGGACCGGCTAACCGGTGTTGTGTTGTGCGTTAAGACATGCATTGTGGCAGCCTAAAACATGTATGCATACACTTTATAGGTTGATCTCACAGTGTTGCAATATTAGAGTGATATAGATGTACAATAATTTATGTCTTATGTGCGTCATTAAATCACCCATATATAGACAAACTATGAACAGATGGTAAAGCTTTTTTTGCTCTGAGCAGGAACTAACTAGAAAACAGTGCTCTCTCTCTCTCTCTCTCTCTCTCGCACACACACACACACACACACACACACACACACACACACACACACACACACACACACACACACACACACACACACACACATACACACACAGCTGCATCTGGGTAAAGCAAAGTCTTGAACTGGAAACAACTTGGGGCATTTCATATTTCCTCAAGGTTCCTCTAGTAGTTGTGGTCACCTAAGGCAGCGCACACACACACACACACACACACACACACACACACACACACACACACACACACACACACACACACACACACACACACACATACCCGAATACACACCGCTTTTATTTAATCAAGCAACCCAGGGCAAAACTTCTACATAACATCTGTCCAACATTTTATCTGTCCTGCCGCAGCTCGCTGAGAGATGGATGATATGATTTAAGAGAAAAACAAGGAATAAGATAGAAGCCGCAGGGGATAAAGAAGGAAAGGAAGACCGGGGAAGACATCAACAAGAGATGTTATGGTAGGAAAATAGGATCGATGTATAAATGACGTTAAACTGCTGTGGTAAAGAATTCCAGTCGGTTTTGATGACTAAAGTAATTTTACCCTATTTTCACATTTATTTGAAGAGCTGGCGTTTGATCCTGGACTCATAATCCCAAAAAAGTTAAATTATTTTTATTGAGATAGAGTATATGTGTTGGTCTCATTTCCACACGTTTATTGAGAGCATCTGGTTGAACAGGAAAATAAGCAGCGTTCATACAATTAGTTTTCCCGTAAAAGATTAGAACATTGTTGGAATGTTGCCTTGGAGGGAAATTAATGTATCTAAATATAAAAAAAATGAGTTTGACGATATGATTAATTACATGCCTGGAAACATTTTTCTGAACACGTTATGTTCTTATCATTAACATATGAATGTGTAAAAAGAGGCTTGCATGTGGATATTGGTGCTTTCTCAAATTTCCGCACCTTCATGGAACCATCAAAGGACCAGAAATGTTCCTAAATGTTTGTAAGGCTTTTGACCACAAATTAAAGGCGGGTTTGAAAACAGTGCCGGTTCTAGGCAGGCATATATGAGGAGGCAATCAGAAGTGTGAAAGTGGCATCAAGTGTACATGCTGCTCCATCATGTTCCAGCACTCATTTTCTGTGCTAATACAGTAGTATCATTGCCTTCTTCATTGAATGTGGCTGTTAGCTACAGTATGGGCCTGATTTTTACTAACGTTATGTTTGTGTTGCTCAACGTCAGTACCTAATTCAACAAGTTCTCAACATAGTTTTAATGTATTGTGCCTGCTGGGATCAGCTGTAATCCATCACAACCACAAAGAATAATTTACTTGGCCACATCAAGGTAAAAGACACTATCTGTAATTCTGACCCCGTGTAGATTTTAAAGATAATCCTGGAAAAAATATTACACTGTGGACCCAATTCTTGTTTTTAGAAATCATTGAGTATTTCACCCAGGAAAAAGAAGACAAGCTCAAATAAAATCAACAAGGGCTCTCAATTAATACGACATGCATGGCCATAATAAATGTATACTGTAGAAGAAGACCACAGTAGTACAAATGCAGGTGAAATATATTACCCTCCATGTCTTGCAGATATTCCCATCACATTAGTTTTTTCTATTAAGTAACACAACATTACTGTGGCTAATCTTGTCAAAACACTTGCTTCATAAATAAAAAATCCAATGAAGGTTTTGTATAACTCCGCCTGGTCTTGTGAGGGTTTCTGTCTTCAAGTGAAATCAGATTGAAATTCGTGTTGGCAATGCAACACCATCAAGACAAAGTCAATAGAATAATACATATAGAGATTTATAGACTAATTTGTTCAAAAGAAACTTATTATTGAGCCCCATTTGTAACCAATATAGTTCCCAAAGCCCCTGAAAAGAGAAAATATGAACCCTTTAGGGATCAAATACTTATTTCACTCACTCAAATATTACATAACAAATTAATGTACAAGCAAGTTTTCTTTTTTTCTTTTGTTGTTGTCGATATTCCATCTCTCTCAGTATAGAGTAAAAAAAAAAAATCCATAACTTCCCGAACATGTCCACCAAAACTACTTAGTTTTCGATTCTTAATTTGTTTATAACACTCCCAGGCTTGGGTCAAGATTCCCAACTAATACTCAATAACAATTTTCTTGCTGGGAGGCGACAGAGGTAACAACTCTGCATGAATAACAGCATTAATACATGTCTGGAAATAATACAATTACAATCATAGAAGAAATATGACAACATTTTCTATAACCTTCCCCGACTGAGCATGACCTTTAAAGACTGTTTTCTCATTCTGAACGAGTATTACGACTAAGCCAGAGGCCCAGCTAGCTCTTTAAACTGACACTTATTAATGTCATATATTAATATGTTAAATTTAATCCAGTGGTCTTAAACACACAGGACAGTCTGAAAGGCCACTCTATGAATTGTGTGAATGCAATATTTTGGAGGGGCGTTTCTGTCTACAATTACATTGGAAGCCACTCTCTTCAGTATGTACAATATTATATATTCCAGCTGTTTTGTGTTTACATATGCCAAATCTAATCAGAACTTGGGAGCAATCGATGGGTTTGAAAAAGGATGCAAGTGCAGCTGATATTTTACAGCACTAATTATAAACTACAGTAATTTTAAATGGGTGTCTGACTAAATTATACGATTGTAATACATGAGCATTAATAAAACATACGCAAATGTAATCATACCAGTTATTCTGAGATATAATCCAAAAACAGATAAATTACTGCACCAATATAAAGAAATGCATTATTGATTGAAATATATTGCACTTTCACACCCATTCATATCTGCAATGAAAAACAGGGGGGGGGGGAAAGTAGCTCATTGTGGCTAATTACTATCTCAATTCACATAGATTCCCTCTCAAACACAATTTGTCCACCTCTAAAAGAAAAAAAAAACCTCTGCTGGGGACTATGAGAAGTTATTGAATTGTTTTGTTGGAGGAAAAAAAAAGACAACAAAAACAAAGCATCATTTACTTTCATGTGGCTCACATCTACCCCTGAGGCCTTGTCTTCCACCACTCTATTAGAAAACTGTGTCTCCATTACCCTGAGAGATTTGGGTTATAGTGTCCAATAATGGGCTCGCTACTTGTCACCTTGACATTGCTCTTTCCAAGTTGTTAGGGGGTTTGGATAGATCTCCTTGTGAGTTTTTTTGTACTAGCTTATTCATTGCCTGTATTAAATTAAAAAAAACTCGGAGCCAACACTTTTAGGGGCCCTTGATTTACAATAGTTAGAGCTGAAGAAAAACAGTGTTGAAAAAGACCTGGAGATTGGTAACAAATAACCCATTTGCACACATTGTATTCTAGATTAATATTAGTTATTAATAATAGTTAGTAATTTTCTGCTATTACACTATACCAGGGCTACTCAACTTGCGGCACAGGGGTCCAATCAAGCCTGGGAAAAACACCAGACCGGCTCCCGAGTTCAGTTCAAAACTTGGCGTGGACCTTAACATTTTTGCAGAAAATTCCTAAAAAAACACTAGCAATTTCAATGTTTTATTTTTTATGTATTCAATACACGGACAGCACACATTAATGGACATTTCTGCAAATGCTTCAATGTTAGCCATAGAGGAAAGTTTCAACTGTAGTCCCCGGGCAAGGGATTACATGCCAACAACACAATAGCAATACAATAAAACCTGGTATAACCATAGAGATAAAACCAATACATAAAATACAGAAAAAGTATGGATTCAACACAAGTTAGGTTAGTGAATGCAGTATATGTGAACACTTGTATTTTACAAAGCAGTGGATTTTATTTTTTCCAAAATTTGTAACTCTGAAAAAGGAATAGACCAAAAGCAAATGTTCACTATAAAAGATGCTGGTTCTGAAAAAAAGGCTAATAGTGAAGTGATTAGTCTGGCCCTCAGGTCCTTAGCTTTCTGGAAATATGGCGCCTAGAAATATTTAGATCAAGAACTGTGCTCTTTACGTACAAACTGTTACACACCTAATGGTATATTGTGTTTAATAATTATAATACCAGTCATGTTTGCACTTTACTGTCGAAACATTTGCATTGAGAGAAAGAAAGAAAGAAAGTCCTGGGTTTGATCTCCGGGCTTAGGGTCATTCTGTGTGGAGTTTGCATGTTCTCTCCGTGACTGCGTTGGTTCCCTCCGGGTACTCCGGCTTCCTCCCACCTCCAAAGACATGCACCTGGGCATAAGTTGATTGGCAACACTCAATTGGCCCTAGTGTGTGAAGGTGAATGTGAATGCTTTTAAAACTGCAACATAGCAGTATGCAGTCAAAACAATGTGATATTTATAATGACAGCTTTTCTTCCAGTTTTAATAAACCTTTTAGATGTGATTCATTTATACACATCCTAAATTGTCTGGAATTAGTTTTTCCAGGATACGTCACAAACCTGTCAGACAGACAATGTCATCCAAAACAGATTGGCAAAATAGAACAGCAGGGCCACAGTTAAGAATCAGTAAAATGTGAGCCATCGCTGCTAAAGATACTCAGACTGATGGAACCGAATGAGTATTACAGTCTCTGAAGAGGTCCAAAGTTCAAGGCATATTCACTGACGTATGGCCCTGACTAACGGCTGGGAAATGGCACGTTTCTAAATGTGTTCTGGGTAGTATTTTTACCAAGACTGACACATCAGACTGTGTTGTTTGTCCTTTGGGATAAACCATTTCTAATTAATTTATGGTCTGATAATTATGTTATATCATCATTCTTCAATCATGGAAACCATCATGATCGTTTTATTCCATCATCCAAAGCTAACTAATAACATCAAGGATGAAAGAAAGAAATATTTGAGATGTGGCACGGCACTGTACATTGATAGTTAGACACTGACCTATGACGTACAGTACCTGGTGGATATTTCATTATTTTCTGGTGCTACCTTCGGATTGTTGTGTTGCTCGCCAAGTCTGGACAAATCATGTGGATCAAGCTGGCAGTTTATTGAATACGTGTCAGAATTTCTCATCCTCAGTCTCTGACACACTGATGGAAAAAACACATGTGAGTGAGAGCAGCTGCAACAACTGCACACGCACAAACATGGGCACACACGCAAAAGCAAACACTCTCTTCTAAATGTGTCAAGATCAATGCAGCATCTTTGAACAGCTCCATAGCCCAACCTCACACACACACACACACACACACACACACACACACACACACACACACACACACACACACACACACACACACACACACACACACACACACATAAAACACTCTTAATTACATCTCGCATTGTAAAGCAACAGTAAATAAGAGGTGGCTAACAATGCAGCTAATGGGATTAAGGTATTCCGACCCAAATGCCCTGGCAAAACAAAATAAAAAACACACTACAGTTACATGTCGTGACCTGAATATTAACCAAGCATTAGCAATATTGTTCTTATAATCGCTAATGCAAACAAAGTAATTTTAGGCGCTCCGTGACCACAGAGAGCTAACTAGCTTATGCTGCTATACTGACATATTGAGCCGGTGAGCTCCTGCATCGCCTCTGAGCTGGTGAAAGTTACTTAGATTATAAATAATGTGTCTCAAATGGATAGCAGAAGGTTATAGCCATAAACTGAGAAGTACTTTGACATCCAACTTAGACCCGAAGATGGCAAGAAAGACACGGAAAAGTTTTTTTGCACTTTTTTAACCCTTGAAGACTGGGGTGTCAAACTCAAATACAGAGTGGGCCAAAATGTAAAACTGAACAAAGCCGCGGGCCAAGGTTGAACAAATTAACCTTTTAATAGGGACCCAAACAAGTTTTGCATTGAATATTGAACAAGCAAGGCTTATATAACTTTATAGTGACATGCAGAATCGAGTTTCAAATGATAATAATAATAATTAAAAAATATCAATGGCATATCAAATACAATTTAAATAAAAATTGAATGCCTCTTTTCTATTTGCAGCCTTCTGACGTAAATATCAACATGAACTTTTTCCACAGGCTAATAAATTTGAAAATAAAATAACAATGAATAAACCAACCATTCAGGTCTTTAAACTGCTCAGTTTGCAACACACTCATCTAATCTGATGTGCCCAAGCAGATACATGGCATATTTTCTTGGATGCTAGTTCATTAATGTCGGGGCTCAGGCTTTGAGCTGAGGCAACCTTCATTATCGAACGAAGGTGTTCATCAGTCATTATATCTCGTAGTCCACCCGGACCACAGTCTTTGGGGCGTGCCTTAAAGGCACTGCCTTTAACGTCCTCTACGAGCTGTCGCCACGTCCGCTTTTCATCCATTCTATCAACGTGCTGGCCCAGTCACAAGATATGTGCGGCTTCTTTACGCACACACACGTGAATGCAACGCATACTTGATCAACAGCGATACAGGTTACACTGAGGGTGCCCATATAAACAACTTTAACACTGTTAGAAATATACGCCACACTATGAACCCACACCAAACAAGAATGACAAACACATTTCAGGAGAACATCCGCACCGTAACACAACATAAACACAACAGAACAAATACCCAGAACCCTTTGCAGCACTAACTCTTTTGGGACTCTACAAAATACACCCCCACAGGGAGGGGTACTGAAATTTGGGAGTCTCCCGGAGGGTTGGCAAGTATGAGAATTAGCGGTGAATGTGGTGTTACCGTGGCGCCGTTGTATATAATCGGCCGGCCAGCTCTAGAGTTAATTTGATATCGCCTCAAGGGCCAAATTTGGCCCGCGGGCCAGAGTTTGACACCCATGCTTTAAAAGGATTATGATTAATTCTTCATCTGAACAGGAATATATGAACATCCCATCAGTCCAGTGAGAGCAGACTTTTGTAGGTTAAATTTCTTGTTCAGCACTAACCCTACATGATGCTTGGTGTTTAACTAGAGCTGGATCGGTTTAGCGCAAAGTTTGAATCCTACGTATATTCAGGCTCAAAAATATAAGGTTCTGGATCATCATTTGTTCCAACGTAATCGTTGTTGGCTGTCATTAAAGTCTGCGTAGTATTTGTTATTGTTGTTGAAGGGAAAAGCAAACGTGATGCATCGGTTAAATTAATGACAAGATGACCAAAATAGATAAATATTTTTAAAGTGCTTTATGGGAGGAATAGACCGACTCCCATTACTTCCATTGTTAGCTGACTTTTGCTAACGTTTATTCACGAGTTAGAATACATAACAAAAAGAAAAGTGTGCGTCCTTGTTTTGCATACGGATTGTGAATAATAGACAAATTGCAAAAAAGGGCATGCAGTTCCCCTTTAAGTTGAGAGAAACACCATGGACCAACTTTACCAAGTTTCTCACACAGTGCTAAAGAACTAAATTAGTCTGATCTTTCAAATAAACCGGTTTCTTGTGTAAGTGAAGTTCCTGTTTACTCTCTAATTTGACTACTGGCCAAAATGTTGTGTTCCTCCTGTAGGTTAGGGGGCGATGGTGGTCATTTCAGCTTGTTTCGCTTCAGTATGTGAGATTGTGGCAAGACAATACTAATTGCTGACATCACAGGGCTAATAATTGTCACTAGTAAAATCTTGTTGATCAAACAGATAACATAACTTTCCACACGTATCTTCTATTGTTGGCAATGTTTTACAATGTTTAAATGACATCCGTTTTGGTTCTTGTAATCATGAAAATCATCAAAAACATGGAAAACATGGCCATTGAGTTTTGCCTATTTAAGTACAAACTTTCTACTCCACAATTAAATGTTTTTAATGTCAATGTAATTTTCTAAATTGTTCTACAGTAAACAAAAATTCCATACATCATTGAATAAAGGATGATTACGGATGTTGCTTGAGGATGTTTTTTTCACTTACTGAAAGATATTTATGAAGTGGCAGAAAATATGTTTTATGTGATTTACCACTATTGTTGTGGTGTGTGTATCACTGACTAACGAAGCACACACTTTGTTTTAACTCTATTTCAGTTCCTTTGTGAATACAAAAACGTGTTTGAGTTTTGAAATATGGCTGTTGAATAAATTGTTCAACAGCCTCAGATATCTTTAGGCTTCATGTGAGGTATTAAAAACCTCTAAAGGCTTAGTTGGCCACATGCGTGGAAAGCACCTTTTAGCTCTTATTTCCAAAATTATGTACACTACTGAATTGGGGTCTTATGGCCCTTATGTGGACACTTATACCGCCATCTGGTGGTGTCAGAAGAGTATAACATACAATGGAATTCGGGAAAAAAATGTAAAAATAAGAATTAGCATGTCACTAAACCTGAAGTACAAGTTTGTTACTTATGAACTAAGTACATCATATCAAAAGATGATTCTTAGTTTTTATTCTAATTAGGGTCCAATAAGCCCAAATAGCAAAGAGAAATGAAAAAAGCATGTAAACAAACAGCCTTAAAAGGTTTAAGCTGTCTTCTTGAAAATATTTTGACACTTATTAAATAGGTAGGATTATACAAAACCCAAAACCAGTGAAGTTGGCACGTTGTGTAAATCATTAATAAAAAAAGAATACAATGATTTGCAAATCTTTTTCAACATATATTCAATTGATTAGACTGCAAAGACAAAATATTAAATGTTCGAGCTGAGAAACTTAGTTTTTTTTGCAAATAATCATTAACTTAGAATTTAATGGCAGCAACACATTGCAAAAAAGTTGGCACATGGGCATTTTTACCACTGTGTTACATCGCCTTTCCTTTTAACGACACCGACGGCGTTTCTGGGTGTTGTTGATAAATGGCTTTTGTTTTGCATAATAGAGTTTTAACTTAAATAAATGATAAATGGGTTGTACTTGTATAGCGCTTTTCTACCTTCAAGGTACTCAAAGCGCTTTGACACTACTTCCACATTTACCCATTCACACACACATTCACACACTGATGGAGGGAGCTGCCATGCAAGGCGCTAACCAGCACCCATCAGGAGCAAGGGTGAAGTGTCTTGCTCAGGACACAACGGACATGACGAGGTTGGTACTAGGTGGGGATTGAACCAGGGACCCTCGGGTCGCGCACGGCCATTCTTCCACTGCGCCACGCCGTTGCACTTACGGATGTAGCGACAAACTGTAGTTACTGACAGTGGTTTCCTAAAGTGTTCATGAGCCCATGTGGTGATATCCTTTACACACTGATGTCGCTTTTTGATGCAGTACCGCCTGAGGGATCGAAGGTCACGGGCATTCAATGTTGGTTTCCGCTTACGTGCAGTGATTTCTCCAGATTTCTTCTTTTGATGATATTACGGACCGTAGATGGTAAAATCCCTACATTCCTTGCAATAGCTCGTTGAGAAATGTTGTTTTTAAACTGTTCCACAATTTGCTCACGCATTTGTTCACAAAGTGGTCACCCTCGCCCCATCCTTGTTTGTGAATGACTGAGCTGATTTTATACCCAATCATGGCACCCACCTGTTCCCAATTAGCCTGTTCACTTGTGGGATGTTCCAAATAAGTGTTTGATGAGCATTCTTCAACTTTCTCCGTCTTTTTTGCCGCTTGTGCCAGCTTTTTTTAAGCATGTTGCAGGCATCAAATTCCAAATGAGCTAATATTTGCAAAAAATAACAATGTTTACCAGTTTGAACGTTAAGTATCTTGTCTTTGCAGTGTATTCAATTGAATATAGGTTGAAAAGGATTTGCAAATCATTGTATTCTCTTTTTATTTACGATTTACACAACGTGCCAACTTCGCTGGTTTTGGGTTTTGTATTTTATGTGTTGGATCAATTATCGCGATAGTTTTGGTCGAGTGAATTCCTGCCAAGTCGGAAACTGTTCATTTTATGATTCTTTTTTATATGTGATGCATTATATGTATTTTTAAACCTTCCATATAGCTTTCACACACATACACTTATAAACACTTCATATGCTCTTAAATCACTTCAACACTCTAAAATCCACATCTATTTAAAATAAAAACTTAAATGGGTACTCATATCTTAATGTAATCATTGATACTTTAAAATCTATGACACACTGAGACCACAGTTGGAATTTCCTTTTGGGCATTTCTGCCTGTCACACTCTCCAATGCCCATGGGTCAGCTGCAGGGTCACCAGCCAGGTCACAACGATTCGCACTCTTTCATCTTGGAACGTCTCCTTGTAGCAGAGCAGTAACAGGGGGATCTCCCTCTTACTCTCTGCAGCTGATTGATGTTGCCCCCTGTGGATCTTTTCGGAGTTCGGTGTTCTTTCACCAGCAAATGTTCTTCCTCCTCATCAAGAGCCAAAAGCTGCCTTTATTTGACTTCTCAGCGACTTCTTTCACTGTCATGTTCATCTTCCATCCTGAACTGGGTAGATG
>NC_084582.2:25945000-26107500 GCF_033978685.3 Nerophis lumbriciformis
ACTCCTTTGTTAGAATGTGACGCTGTTAAAAATCCACCAGATTTCCCTTGAATGTTGGCTTTTATAAATAAATAAAACATCAGTGAAACTACTGCACTGGTGGAACAAGACCGCTTATTGCAAGTTGACATTATTCCATTTTTCTACTGCTTCCAGACACCATATCCTAGGTCAGTGTTTCACAACCTGTCAGCCAGAGTGGGACCCCAACGCACAGCAACAAATAAATAAGAATAACAACTTAACTTAACTTTGGGTTCCCAAATCTGCGGTCCCCTCCAAGGTTTCTCATTGTAACCCATTGGGTTGAGTTTTTCCTTGCCCTGATGTGGGATCTGAGCCGAGGATGTCGTTGTGGCTTGTGCAGCCCTTTGAGACACTCGTGATTAAGGGCTATATGAATAAACTTTGATTGATTGATTGATTGATTGAACAAAAAAAAAGGCGCACTCAAAAAGGAGTGAGGGAGGCATGTTCCTTAACAAATGTCATGGTTTTTAACAAATAGTTTCACCAAAAATTAAATGGAGTGCCCAAACAAAGAATACAGCGAGCCACTATGGGGCCAAAAAAAGTTGTGAGTACCAGCATTTTGATTTAAAAAAAAAAAAGGTGAGAAACAGCGCTCGTAGCAAAGTACGAGCGCTATGCCAACAAGAGTTTTCAATAGGGGTCCTGGAAAATATCGATTGACATCCAAATTGCCATTCTTATTTATTATAACAACATGTTAAAACTTTATTTTGAAAAAGTCGTCTTTTCGTCCGTTTCAGCGCTTACTTTGTGTAGCCTGTGACCCGTTTTGAAAAGTTTTTCATACAATTAATATACCAAATGTTCTATTGCAAGAATCAGTTCAAATAGATCATCTTGTTGAGTCAAGAACTGGTTCTGAATCGAATTGCCGGCCCAAGAATGGGAATCGAATTGAATCGTGATTTCTTAAGTTTGTAAGAATTGTGAGATTAATATCCCTAGATTCCAATAACGGCGAAGGTAAAAGTCCTTCATTTATTTGTAATTGCCATTGTTTTCTGCATGTGAAAGTATAAATAATCTACCTCAAATGTTTTGTGTATTAACATTTTGGATGTATGTAACAGAATAAGTGTATTTGCATGTATTCTTATAGCAAAAATTGCTTCTGTACGTTTCAGCTTTTGTCAAAGCTTTTGTAACATATTGATACAACAAAAAACGAGGTACTATTTTATTTGACCAAGTCCTTCATCACTTCTTCAAGGCTAATTATGTACCTTCTGATATCTAGTGGCAGCACATTGAACTGTTCTGCCCGTCACTCGTGCACACCAAAGATCGCATTTTGCATGCATGTAAAACTTTATAATGTGGCCCGGGGACCTCAAAATTGTATTCTTCTTGGGGCCCCAATTAAGCCAGCGCAGATCATGTGGTCTGAATAGGGCCCCACGACCCATGGGGCGGTCCCGTTTTGCATGAATAAGCGCATCTAAAATGTTAATTAATGAGTGACATGGTGTTTCATATGATAGTTTACCGTAAACGAAGCCCCTTCCTGCTCCGTCACTGATAGGAATATAATGGCAAATTCACCCAGACATTTGCATTGTCGGCATTAGTGTAAACAGTAATGCTGGGATCTAATCCCGGTCGGAGATTTATCATAAAGATATGTAAATAAATGTTTAATTAGATATTTTGCACAAAAAAAGGAATTACCACACAATTTATTTCCCATTAACTCGTTTTTATAAAAAAAACCTGCATCAAAATAATTCAAGTTTGATTAAAACATTAAAAAAAATTATTTCACCAAAATTTAAAGTGTGAATAAAGAGGAAAGAAAAAGGGCCAACTCGGGCCTTTTTTTTTGGGACCTCAGGTAAAACGAGTGACACATCAAAAGAAAGACAGAGAGGCAAAGTTGAAGATGCTGATAAAGATCAATGAGGAGAAAATCTTGTGACATTTTCTTCCATTGAAACATCACAACATTATTAGGTAAGATATTCTTAATATTTTGTTAACCTTGTTCCACAGCCTGTGGTGTGAAAATGCTGCAGCAAACAACACACAATAATAAACACACTGATATGGAGCAGTATTTTAGTATTAGTTCTCATTAGATTGTGACAGTGTAGATAATGCTGTGGATCGCAATAGTGTAACTAATGTGAATTGTGACAGTGTAGTTAATGTTGTGGATTGTGAAAGTGTAGTTAATGCTGTGGATTGTGAAAGTGTAGTTAATGCTGTGGTTTGTTAGAGTGTAGCTAATGTTGTGGATAGCAATAGTGTAACTAATGTGGATTGTGACAGTGTAGTTAATGTTGTGGATTGTGAAAGTGTATCTATTGTTGTGGATTGTGACAGTGTAGCTAATGTTGTGGATTTTGACAGTGTAGCTAATGTTGTCACATTGTGACAGTGTAGCTAATGTTGTGGATTGTGACAGTGTAGATAATGTTGTCACATATTGACAGTGTAGCTAATGTTGTAGATTGTGACAGAGTAGCTAATGTTGTGGATAGCAATAGTGTAACTAATGTGGATTGTGACAGTGTAGTTAATGTTGTGGATTGTGACAGTGTAGCTAATGTTGTGGATTTTGACAGTGAAGCTAATGTTGTGGATTGTGACAGTGTAGCTAATGTTGTCACATTGTGACAGTGTAGCTAATGTTGTCACATTGTGACAGTGTAGCTAATGTTGTGGATTTTGACAGTGAAGCTAATGTTGTGGATTGTGACAGTGTAGCTAATGTTGTCACATTGTGACAGTGTAGCTAATGTTGTGGATTGTGACAGTGTAGATAATGTTGTCACATATTGACAGTGTAGCTAATGTTGTAGATTGTGACAGAGTAGCTAATGTTGTGGATAGCAATAGTGTAACTAATGTGGATTGTGACAGTGTAGTTAATGTTGTGGATTGTGAAAGTGTAGTTAATGTTGTGAATTGTGACAGTGTAGTTAATGTTGTGGATTGTGACAGTGTAGTTAATGTTGAGGATTGTGAAAGTGTAGTTAATGTTGTGAATTGTGACAGTGTAGTTAATGTTGTGGATTGTGACAGTGTAGTTAATGTTGTGGATTGTGATAGTGTAACTAATGTGGATTGTGACAGTGTAGCTACTGTGGATTGTTACAGTGTATCTATTGTTGTGGACTGTGACAGTGTAGCTAATGTTGTGGATTTTGACAGTGTAGCTAATGTTGTGGATTGTGACAGTGTAGCTAATGTTGTCACATTGTGACAGTGTAGCTAATGTTGTGGATTGTGACAGTGTAGCTAATGTTGTCACGTTGTGACAGTGTAGCTAATGTTGTGGATTGTGACAGTGTAGATAATGTTGTCACATATTGACAGTGTAGCTAATGTTGTGGATTTTGACAGTGAAGCTAATGTTGTGGATTGTGACAGTGTAGCTAATGTTGTCACATTGTGACAGTGTAGCTAATGTTGTGGATTGTGACAGTGTAGATAATGTTGTCACATATTGACAGTGTAGCTAATGTTGTAGATTGTGACAGAGTAGCTAATGTTGTGGATAGCAATAGTGTAACTAATGTGGATTGTAACAGTGTAGTTAATGTTGTGGATTGTGAAAGTGTAGTTAATGTTGTGAATTGTGACAGTGTAGTTAATGTTGTGGATTGTGACAGTGTAGTTAATGTTGAGGATTGTGAAAGTGTAGTTAATGTTGTGAATTGTGACAGTGTAGTTAATGTTGTGGATTGTGACAGTGTAGTTAATGTTGTGGATTGTGATAGTGTAACTAATGTGGATTGTGACAGTGTAGCTACTGTGGATTGTTACAGTGTATCTATTGTTGTGGACTGTGACAGTGTAGCTAATGTTGTGGATTTTGACAGTGTAGCTAATGTTGTGGATTGTGACAGTGTAGCTAATGTTGTCACATTGTGACAGTGTAGCTAATGTTGTGGATTGTGACAGTGTAGCTAATGTTGTCACGTTGTGACAGTGTAGCTAATGTTGTGGATTGTGACAGTGTAGCTAATGTTGTGGATTTTGACAGTGTAGCTAATGTTGTCACATTGTGACAGTGTAGCTAATGTTGTGGATTTTGACAGTGTAGCTAATGTTGTGGATTGTGACAGTGTAGCTAATGTTGTCACATTGTGACAGTGTAGCTAATGTTGTGGATTGTGACAGTGTAGCTAATGTTGTCACATTGTGACAGTGTAGCTAATGTTGTGGATTGTGACAGTGTAGCTAATGTTGTCACATTGTGACAGTGTAGCTAATGTTGTGGATTGTGACAGTGTAGCTAATGTTGTGGATTTTGACAGTGTAGCTAATGTTGTCACATTGTGACAGTGTAGCTAATGTTGTGGATTTTGACAGTGTAGCTAATGTTGTGGATTGTGACAGTGTAGCTAATGTTGTCACATTGTGACAGTGTAGCTAATGTTGTGGATTGTGACAGTGTAGATAATGTTGTGGATTGTGACAGTGTAGCTAATGTTGTCACATTGTGACAGTGTAGCTAATGTTGTCACATTGTGACAGTGTAGCTAATGTTGTGGATTTTGACAGTGTAGCTAATGTTGTGGATTGTGACAGTGTAGCTAATGTTGTGGATTGTGACAGTGTAGCTAATGTTGTCACATTGTGACAGTGTAGCTAATGTTGTGGATTGTAACAGTGTAGCTAATGTTGTCACATTATGACAGTGTAGCTAATGTTGTGGATTGGGACAGTGTAGATAATGTTGTCACAAATTGACAGTGTAGCTAATGTTGTGGATTTTGACAGTGTAGCTAATGTTGTGGATTGGGACAGTGTAGATAATGTTGTCACATTGTGACAGTGTAGATAATGTTGTCACATTGTGACAGTGTAGCTAATGTTGTGGATTGTGACAGTGTAGCTAATGTTGTCACATTGTGACAGTGTAGCTAATGTTGTCACATTGTGACAGTGTAGCTAATGTTGTGGATTGGGACAGTATAGATAATGTTGTCACATTGTGACAGTGTAGCTAATGTTGTGGATTTTGACAGTGTAGCTAATGTTGTGGATTGTGACAGTGTAGCTAATGTTGTCACATTGTGAAAGTGTAGCTAATGTTGTGGATTGTGACAGTGTAGCTAATGTTGTCACATTGTGACAGTGTAGCTAATGTTGTGGATTGTGACAGTGTAGCTAATGTTGTCACATTGTGACAGTGTAGCTAATGTTGTGGATTGTGACAGTGTAGCTAATGTTGTGGATTTTGACAGTGTAGCTAATGTTGGCACATTGTGACAGTGTAGCTAATGTTGTGGATTTTGACAGTGTAGCTAATGTTGTGGATTGTGACAGTGTAGCTAATGTTGTGGATTGTGACAGTGTAGCTAATGTTGTCACATTGTGACAGTGTAGCTAATGTTGTGGATTGTGACAGTGTAGCTAATGTTGTGGATTGTGACAGTGTAGCTAATGTTGTCACATTGTGACAGTGTAGCTAATGTTGTCACATTGTGACAGTGTAGCTAATGTTGCGGATTTTGACAGTGTAGCTAATGTTGTGGATTGTGACAGTGTAGCTAATGTTGTGGATTGTGACAGTGTAGCTAATGTCACATTGTGACAGTGTAGCTAATGTTGTGGATTGTAACAGTGTAGCTAATGTTGTCACATTGTGACAGTGTAGCTAATGTTGTCACATTGTGACAGTGTAGCTAATGTTGCGGATTTTGACAGTGTAGCTAATGTTGTGGATTGTGACAGTGTAGCTAATGTTGTGGATTGTGACAGTGTAGCTAATGTTGTCACATTGTGACAGTGTAGCTAATGTTGTGGATTGTGACAGTGTAGCTAATGTTGTCACATTGTGACAGTGTAGCTAATGTTGTGGATTGTAACAGTGTAGCTAATGTTGTCACATTATGACAGTGTAGCTAATGTTGTGGATTGGTACAGTGTAGATAATGTTGTCACATATTGACAGTGTAGCTAATGTTGTGGATTGGGACAGTGTAGATAATGTTGTCACATTGTGACAGTGTAGCTAATGTTGTGGATTGTGACAGTGTAGCTAATGTTGTCACATTGTGACAGTGTAGCTAATGTTGTCACATTGTGACAGTGTAGCTAATGTTGTGGGTTTTGACAGTGTAGCTAATGTTGTGACATTGTGACAGTGTAGCTAATGTTGTGGTTTTTGACAGTGTAGCTAATGTTGTGGATTGGGACAGTGTAGATAATGTTGTCACATTGTGACAGTGTAGCTAATGTTGTGGATTGTGACAGTGTAGCTAATGTTGTCACATTGTGACAGTGTAGCTAATGTTGTTACATTGTGACAGTGTAGCTAATGTTGTGGGTTTTGACAGTGTAGCTAATGTTGTCACATTGTGACAGTGTAGCTAATGTTGTGGTTTTTGACAGTGTAGCTAATGTTGTGGATTGGGACAGTGTAGATAATGTTGTCACATTGTGACAGCGTAGTTAATGTTGTAGATTGTGACAGTGTAGCTAATATTGTCACATTGTGACAGCGTAGATAATGTTGTCACATGTTGACAGTGTAGTTAATGTTGTAGATTGTGACAGTGTAGCTATTGTTGGCACATTGTGACAGTGTAGCTAATGTTGTGGATTGGGACAGTGTAGATAATGTTGTCACATATTGACAGTGTAGCTAATGTTGTGGATTGGGACAGTGTAGATAATGTTGTCACATTGTGACAGTGTAGCTAATGTTGTGGATTGTGACAGTGTAGCTAATGTTGTCACATTGTGACAGTGTAGCTAATGTTGTCACATTGTGACAGTGTAGCTAATGTTGTGGGTTTTGACAGTGTAGCTAATGTTGTCACATTGTGACAGTGTAGCTAATGTTGTGGTTTTTGACAATGTAGCTAATGTTGTGACATTGTGACAGTGTAGCTAATGTTGTGGTTTTTGACAGTGTAGCTAATGTTGTGGATTGGGACAGTGTAGATAATGTTGTCACATTGTGACAGTGTAGCTAATGTTGTGGATTGTGACAGTGTAGCTAATGTTGTCACATTGTGACAGTGTAGCTAATGTTGTCACATTGTGACAGTGTAGCTAATGTTGTGGGTTTTGACAGTGTAGCTAATGTTGTCACATTGTGACAGTGTAGCTAATGTTGTGGTTTTTGACAGTGTAGCTAATGTTGTGGATTGGGACAGTGTAGATAATGTTGTCACATTGTGACAGCGTAGTTAATGTTGTAGATTGTGACAGTGTAGCTAATATTGTCACATTGTGACAGCGTAGATAATGTTGTCACATATGGACAGTGTAGTTAATGTTGTAGATTGTGACAGTGTAGCTAATGTTGGCACATTGTGACAGTGTAGCTAATGTTGTGGATTGGGACAGTGTAGATAATGTTGTCACATATTGACAGTGTAGCTAATGTTGTGGATTGGGACAGTGTAGATAATGTTGTCACATTGTGACAGTGTAGCTAATGTTGTGGATTGTGACAGTGTAGCTAATGTTGTCACATTGTGACAGTGTAGCTAATGTTGTCACATTGTGACAGTGTAGCTAATGTTGTGGGTTTTGACAGTGTAGCTAATGTTGTCACATTGTGACAGTGTAGCTAATGTTGTGGTTTTTGACAGTGTAGCTAATGTTGTGGATTGGGACAGTGTAGATAATGTTGTCACATTGTGACAGTGTAGCTAATGTTGTGGATTGTGACAGTGTAGCTAATGTTGTCACATTGTGACAGTGTAGCTAATGTTGTCACATTGTGACAGTGTAGCTAATGTTGTGGGTTTTGACAGTATAGCTAATGTTGTCACATTGTGACAGTGTAGCTAATGTTGTGGTTTTTGACAGTGTAGCTAATGTTGTGGATTGGGACAGTGTAGATAATGTTGTCACATTGTGACAGCGTAGTTAATGTTGTAGATTGTGACAGTGTAGCTAATATTGTCACATTGTGACAGCGTAGATAATGTTGTCACATATTGACAGTGTAGTTAATGTTGTAGATTGTGACAGTGTAGCTAATGTTGGCACATTGTGACAGTGTAGCTAATGTTGTGGATTGTGACAGTGTAGCTAATGTTGTGGATTGTGACAGTGTAGCTAATGTTGTCACATTGTGACAGTGTAGCTAATGTTGTGGATTGTGACAGTGTAGCTAATGTTGTGGATTGTGACAGTGTAGCTAATGTTGTCACATTGTGACAGTGTAGCTAATGTTGTCACATTGTGACAGTGTAGCTAATGTTGCGGATTTTGACAGTGTAGCTAATGTTGTGGATTGTGACAGTGTAGCTAATGTTGTGGATTGTGACAGTGTAGCTAATGTTGTCACATTGTGACAGTGTAGCTAATGTTGTGGATTGTAACAGTGTAGCTAATGTTGTCACATTGTGACAGTGTAGCTAATGTTGTCACATTGTGACAGTGTAGCTAATGTTGCGGATTTTGACAGTGTAGCTAATGTTGTGGATTGTGACAGTGTAGCTAATGTTGTGGATTGTGACAGTGTAGCTAATGTTGTCACATTGTGACAGTGTAGCTAATGTTGTGGATTGTGACAGTGTAGCTAATGTTGTCACATTGTGACAGTGTAGCTAATGTTGTGGATTGTAACAGTGTAGCTAATGTTGTCACATTATGACAGTGTAGCTAATGTTGTGGATTGGGACAGTGTAGATAATGTTGTCACATATTGACAGTGTAGCTAATGTTGTGGATTGTGACAGTGTAGCTAATGTTGTGGATTGTGACAGTGTAGCTAATGTTGTCACATTGTGACAGTGTAGCTAATGTTGTCACATTGTGACAGTGTAGCTAATGTTGTGGGTTTTGACAGTGTAGCTAATGTTGTGACATTGTGACAGTGTAGCTAATGTTGTGGTTTTTGACAGTGTAGCTAATGTTGTGGATTGGGACAGTGTAGATAATGTTGTCACATTGTGACAGTGTAGCTAATGTTGTGGATTGTGACAGTGTAGCTAATGTTGTCACATTGTGACAGTGTAGCTAATGTTGTTACATTGTGACAGTGTAGCTAATGTTGTGGGTTTTGACAGTGTAGCTAATGTTGTCACATTGTGACAGTGTAGCTAATGTTGTGGTTTTTGACAGTGTAGCTAATGTTGTGGATTGGGACAGTGTAGATAATGTTGTCACATTGTGACAGCGTAGTTAATGTTGTAGATTGTGACAGTGTAGCTAATATTGTCACATTGTGACAGCGTAGATAATGTTGTCACATATTGACAGTGTAGTTAATGTTGTAGATTGTGACAGTGTAGCTATTGTTGGCACATTGTGACAGTGTAGCTAATGTTGTGGATTGGGACAGTGTAGATAATGTTGTCACATATTGACAGTGTAGCTAATGTTGTGGATTGGGACAGTGTAGATAATGTTGTCACATTGTGACAGTGTAGCTAATGTTGTGGATTGTGACAGTGTAGCTAATGTTGTCACATTGTGACAGTGTAGCTAATGTTGTCACATTGTGACAGTGTAGCTAATGTTGTGGGTTTTGACAGTGTAGCTAATGTTGTCACATTGTGACAGTGTAGCTAATGTTGTGGTTTTTGACAGTGTAGCTAATGTTGTGACATTGTGACAGTGTAGCTAATGTTGTGGTTTTTGACAGTGTAGCTAATGTTGTGGATTGGGACAGTGTAGATAATGTTGTCACATTTTGACAGTGTAGCTAATGTTGTGGATTGTGACAGTGTAGCTAATGTTGTCACATTGTGACAGTGTAGCTAATGTTGTCACATTGTGACAGTGTAGCTAATGTTGTGGGTTTTGACAGTGTAGCTAATGTTGTCACATTGTGACAGTGTAGCTAATGTTGTGGTTTTTGACAGTGTAGCTAATGTTGTGGATTGGGACAGTGTAGATAATGTTGTCACATTGTGACAGCGTAGTTAATGTTGTAGATTGTGACAGTGTAGCTAATATTGTCACATTGTGACAGCGTAGATAATGTTGTCACATATTGACAGTGTAGTTAATGTTGTAGATTGTGACAGTGTAGCTAATGTTGGCACATTGTGACAGTGTAGCTAATGTTGTGGATTGGGACAGTGTAGATAATGTTGTCACATATTGACAGTGTAGCTAATGTTGTGGATTGGGACAGTGTAGATAATGTTGTCACATTGTGACAGTGTAGCTAATGTTGTGGATTGTGACAGTGTAGCTAATGTTGTCACATTGTGACAGTGTAGCTAATGTTGTCACATTGTGACAGTGTAGCTAATGTTGTGGGTTTTGACAGTGTAGCTAATGTTGTCACATTGTGACAGTGTAGCTAATGTTGTGGTTTTTGACAGTGTAGCTAATGTTGTGGATTGGGACAGTGTAGATAATGTTGTCACATTGTGACAGTGTAGCTAATGTTGTGGATTGTGACAGTGTAGCTAATGTTGTCACATTGTGACAGTGTAGCTAATGTTGTCACATTGTGACAGTGTAGCTAATGTTGTGGGTTTTGACAGTATAGCTAATGTTGTCACATTGTGACAGTGTAGCTAATGTTGTGGTTTTTGACAGTGTAGCTAATGTTGTGGATTGGGACAGTGTAGATAATGTTGTCACATTGTGACAGCGTAGTTAATGTTGTAGATTGTGACAGTGTAGCTAATATTGTCACATTGTGACAGCGTAGATAATGTTGTCACATATTGACAGTGTAGTTAATGTTGTAGATTGTGACAGTGTAGCTAATATTGTCACATTGTGACAGCGTAGATAATGTTGTCACATATTGACAGTGTAGCTAATGTTGTCACATTGTGACAGTGTAGCTAATGTTGTGGATTGTGACAGTGTAGATAATGTTGTCACATTGTGACAGTGTAGCTAATGTTGTGGATTGTGACAGTGTAGCTAATGTTGTCACATTGTGACAGTGTAGCTAATGTTGTCACATTGTGACAGTGTAGCTAATGTTGTGGGTTTTGACAGTGTAGCTAATGTTGTCACATTGTGACAGTGTAGCTAATGTTGTGGTTTTTGACAGTGTAGCTAATGTTGTGGATTGGGACAGTGTAGATAATGTTGTCACATTGTGACAGCGTAGTTAATGTTGTAGATTGTGACAGTGTAGCTAATATTGTCACATTGTGACAGCGTAGATAATGTTGTCACATATTGACAGTGTAGTTAATGTTGTAGATTGTGACAGTGTAGCTAATGTTGGCACATTGTGACAGTGTAGCTAATGTTGTGGATTGTGACAGTGTAGCTAATGTTGAGGATTGTGATCATCAGTACGAGTCAAAGCACTAAATTAGTTCAATTTCTGAAATAGTTTGTCTCTAATTGAGCCACCTATGGCCCATGGAAACACCTTATTCTGATGGTGTTCGGTCTTTGAAAAGCCGGACTAAACACACCTGGATTATGCGATTGGAAACTAGATCCCTGGAGTGAGTATGTGCGGCCGGAGGGGATCCTTTGTATTGCGCATGCGCCAGTTTCAACGCGCGGGATACAAATCGGAAGCAGATACCATTCAATAAAAACAAAGCAGCAATTGTAATGAAGAGGATATTTTATATTTGCTTCACAAATTAAAAGAACATAACATTTTGACGTGCATTGATGGTAGAAGAAAAGAAACAGATTTATTTAAGAAGGTAGCTTAATTCGACTTAATTCGGACTCCTGAACAAAATACGAATGAGATGAAATATAATGAAGCAGGTATATTAAAGGTGAATAATGAAGTGTACACAAACCTCTTCATGCTTCAAAATGATTTTCGTCCAAGATTTATTTCGAAAATCTCTTCCACCAGTCTTTCCTTGCATCCGACCTGCATCCGCCCCGATACAGTCTTGGTAGTAGCGTCATACTTGTCGCACAATCCAAGATCATTTCTTGATAGTGTTTATTATTTAACATCAGCATAGCCATTAGGGACGTAATATTTGTAATCTGTGCCAATATTACAGCGGACATCACTAAAAACAAGTTGAAAGAATCCGCAGGTGCCTAGCGTGACGTCATAGGTCAACCGGAAAAGGAATTTATTTAACCACGCTAAAGTGAGAGAAGCGCCCCCCAGTGTATGGGAGGCACATGACATATGACCAATAGTCGCATTAGAGAGTGTGTATGGACACTTGGACTTCATACGAAGACGTAAAATACAACAACAACAAAAAACTATTTGAGAAATCAGACTAATTTAGTGCATGGAAACGTAGTGAGTGTAGGGAATGTTGTGGATTGTTACAGTGGAGCTAATGCTGTGGAGTGTGACAGTTTAGCTCAGGGGTGTCAAACTCATTTTAGATCGGGGGCCACATGGAGGAAAATCTACTCCCAAGTGGTAAAATCACGGCATTATAACTTAAAAATAAAGACAACTTCAGATTGTTTTCTTTGTTTAAAAATAGAACAAGCACATTCTGAAATTATACAAATCATAATGTTGTTGGGTTTTATTTTTTTACACTGACATACTGCGGTAAATAGTATTCTATCTTTATTTGTTGTTATTTATACAAACCCCGTTTCCATATGAGTTGGGAAATTGTGTTAGATGTAAATATAAACGGAATACAATGATTTGCGAATCCTTTTCAACCCATATTCAATTGAATGCACTACAAACACAAGATATTTGATGTTCAAACTCGTAAACTTTTTTTTTCTTTGCAAATAATAATTAACTTAGAATTTCATGGCTGCAACACGTGCCAAAGTAGTTGGGAACGGGCATGTTCACCACTGTGTTACATGGCCTTTCCTTTTAACAACACTCAGTAAACATTTGGGAACTGAGGAGACACATTCTTTAAACTTCTCAGGTGGAATTCTTTCCCATTCTTGCTTGATGTCCAGCTTAAGTTGTTCAACAGTCCGGGGGTCTCCGTTGTGGTATTTTAGGCTTCATAATGCGCCACACATTTTCAATGGGAGACAGGTCTGGACTACAGGCAGGCCAGTCTAGTACCCGCACTCTTTTACTATGAAGCCACGTTGATGTAACACGTGGCTTGGCATTGTCTTGCTGAAATAAGCAGGGGCGTCCATGGTAACGTTGCTTGGATGGCAACATATGTTGCTCCAAAACCTGTATGTACCTTTCAGCATTAATGGCGCCTTCACAGATGTGTAAGTTACCCATGTCTTGGGCACTAATACACCCCCATACCATCACAGATGCTGGCTTTTCAACTTTGCGCCTACAACAATCCAGATGGTTCTTTTCCTCTTTGGTCTGGAGGACACGACGTCCACAGTTTCCAAAAACAATTTGAAATGTGGACTCGTCAGACCACAGAACACTTTTCCACTTTGTATCAGTCCATCTTAGATGAGCTCAGGCCCAGCGAAGCCGACGGCGTTTCTGGGTGTTGTTGATAAACGGTTTTCGCCTTGCATAGGAGAGTTTCAACTTGCACTTACAGATGTAGCGACCAACTGTAGTTACTGAGAGTGGGTTTCTGAAGTGTTCCTGAGCCCATGTGGTGATATCCTTTACACACTGATGTCGCTTGTTGATGCAGTACAGCCTGAGGGATCGAAGGTCACGGTCTTAGCTGCTTACGTGCAGTGATTTCTCCAGATTCTCTGAACCCTTTGATGATATTACGGACCGTAGATGGTGAAATCCCTAAATTCCTTGCAATAGTTGGTTGAGAAAGGTTTTTCTTAGACTGTTCAACAATTTGCTCACGCATTTGTTGACAAAGTGGTGACTCTCGCCCCATCCTTGTTTGTGAATGACTGAGCATTTCATGGAATCTACTTTTATTCCCAATCTTGGCACCCACCTGTTCCCAATTTGTCTGTTCACCTGTGGGATGTTAAAGTAAAAGTACCAATGATTGTCACACACACACTAGTTGTGGCGAAATTATTCTGTGCATTTGACCCATCACCCTTGATCACCCCCTGGGAGGTGAGGGGAGCACTGGGCAGCAGCGGTTGCCGCGCCCGGGAATCATTTTTGGTGATTTAACCCCCAATTCCAACCCTTGATGCTGAGTGCCAAGCAGGGAGGTAATGAGTCCCATTTTTATAGTCTTTGGTATGACTCGGCCGGGGTTTGAACTCACAACCTACCGATCTCAGGGCGGACACTCTAACCACTAGGCCACTGAGTAGGTTCCAAATAGTAGTAATAGTAGTAGTAGTAATAGTAGTAGTAGTAATAGTAGTAGTAGTAATAGTAGTTCCAAATAAGTGTTTGATGAGCATTCCTCAACTTTATCAGTATTTATTGCCACCTTTCCCAACTTCTTTGCCACGTGTTGCTGGCATGAAATTCTAAAGTTAATGATTATTTGCAAAAAAAAAAATGTTCATCAGTTTGAACATCAAATATGTTGTCTTTGTAGCATATTCAACTGAATATGGGTTGAAAAGGATTTACAAATCATTGTATTCCGTTTATATTTACATCTAACACAATTTCCCAACTCATATGGAAACGGGGTTTGTACTAACATCATGTGGTTTATTTTGTGCATATGTAGCATCATCTACAAAGATACAAAGAATTGCTATTGTGACATCCAGTGGACACATTCAGAACAGCTGTTTCTTTCATTCAAAAATTTCAGGTACATTTTTACACTTAACAAACTCATCCAACGGGCCTAATCCAGACCTCGGGCCGTACGTTTGACACCCCTGGCTTAGCTGATATTGTGACATTACAGTGTAGCTAATGTAGTAGATTGTGGTGGAATGGGTCTGTTTATCAAAGTTTGTAGTCAGACCTGTTTCCTCTTGTCCAGCGTGCGGGTGTACATCAACACACACTACAAGGAGTCAAACCATGTCAAATATTGACAGACCGAACTGCACTGTGTCCCTATTGGGGCGTTCTAGACCAGAGAAAACCACATCAAAACAGAAGTCAGTGTACCGTGACATGAGCCGGAGAGCACCCACATGAACGTACTCATACTCTCCAAATGAGCTAGAATATAGGAAAAAACAGAACGAAAGACTTTATTTTGTACTTTACCAAAGCCGTGAAGGCATTCCGAGTGGGGTTGGGGGTGGCCTGATAGGGTTGGACACAGAGAAGTTGTTGATAGCGGCGACTCGCACAATGATTGTCTATTCAGCAGCCAAACAGCCCACCAGAGATCAAACGGCGAGCACATAAAGCTGATTAGCGCGTGGTTAAGACGCAGAGACAGAGGGCGAGACGCTCGAGGAGACGGAGCAACTGGGAGTCGGGTCACGGGAGAAGCAACACGTCACAGCCAACTCATTAAAGCGCCTCGCATTCCCTCACCACCTCCGCACCCTCAGCCTCAGGATTTGGCGTCTGTGTGTGTGAGAACACTGTCTGTGTGTGTGTGTGTGTGTGTGTGTGTGTGTGTGTGTGTGTGTGTGTGTGTGTGTGTGTGTGTGTGTGTGTGTGTGTGTGTGTGTGTGTGTGTGTGTGTGTGTGTGTGTGTACGCCTCATATCTTGGATCATGTGACCTGACACACATGCCCGCAGTGTGAAAAGGCCCACTATATTTAGCAGGACAGTGTTGGGTTTCCCAGGCAGGCATTGTGGGGACCGCAGTGCTCGACTTTGTCACACAAGAAAAGTGCACGTCAATGCATATGGGTGTGTGTGAGTGTGTGTGTGTGTGTGTGTGTGTGTGTGGGTGTGCCCCTGTGTGTGTGCGTCTGGTAAGAGTGTGCAGGTGTTTTTAGTGTCTGGCGCAGATGGAGAAATCAGGACACTTCTCATGTGTTGTGACAAAGCACCTGGCCAAGATCACCGGCTGGACACCCGAGATCATGTCCTGCCATAATACAACAACATAATATTACAAAAACATAATACAACAACATATTCGTAGAAAACATGATACAATATATTAATACAAGTGTTAATGTGGATAAATACTGTAGTAGATCGGAAAACGTGCAGGTAACTGTTGATTGGACAAAACACCCAGGACTGCCCCTGGCTAAATTTGGGACTCGAGCAGAATTGCAAAAGTTTTTCCGGACCTTTTTTTTATATGAAATTATTTTTATACTTTTTTTAAATCTAATTTAATGTCGTTCGATTGCCTGTTTTATACTAAAATGAATTAATTGGAAATAAATTATTCAATAATGGTTTTCAGTATATATATATATATATATATATATATATATATATATATATATATATATATATATGTATGTACATATATATATATATATATATATATATATATATATATATATATATATATATATATATATATATATATATATATATGTATATTTACATATATATATATATATATATATGCTAGTCTTTTAAATACTTCCTGTATGCATATGACACACCCATGGCCATGCCCACATGACCAGCACCTTCCTTCAGCCCTGCAGACACACCCCTCACAAATTGCGACCCAAAAACCTTCATTCTGTCTCCTACAATATATATATATATATATATATATATATATATATATATATATATATATATATATAAAGTTTGGACACACCTTCTCATTCAAAGTGTCTTTATTTTCATGACTATTTACATCGTAGATTGTCACTGAAGCCATCAAAACTATGAATGAACACATGTGTAGTTATGTACTTAACAAAAAAAGGTCAAATAACTGAAAACATGTATTATATTCAATTTTTTTCTAAATAGTCACCCTTTGCTCTGATTACTGCTTTGCACACTCTTGGCATTCTCTCAATGAGCTTTAAGAGGTAGTCACCTGAAAGGGTTTTCACTTCCCAGGTGTCATAGTTTTGATGCCTTCAGTGACAATCTGCAATGTAAATAGTCATGAAAATAAAGAAATCACATTGAAATGAGAAGGTGTGTCCAAACTTTTGGCGTGTACTCTCTCTCTCTCTCTCTCTCTCTCTCTCTCTCTCTCTCTCTCTCTCTCTCTCTCTCTCTCTCTCTCTATATATATATATATATATATATATATATATATATATATATATATATATCGTATTTTTCGGACTATAAATCGCTCCGGAGTATAAGTTGCACCGGCCGAAAATGCCTAATAAAGAAGGAAAAAAACACATATAAGTCGCACTGGAATATAAGTCGCATTTTTGGGGGAAATGTATTTGATAAAACCGAACACCAAGAATAGACATTTGAAAGGCAATTTAAAATAAATAAAGAATAGTGAACAACAGGCTGAATAAGTGTGCGTTACATGAGGCATAAATAACCAACTGGTATGTTAACGTAACATATTATGGTAAGAGTCATTCAAATAACTATAACATATAGAACATGCTATACGTTTACCAAACGTCACTCCTAATCGCTAAATCCCATGAAATCTTATACGTCTAGTCTCTTACGTGAATGAGCTAAATAATATTATTTGATCATTTACGGTAATGTGTTAATAATTTCACACATAAGTCGCTCCTGAGTATAAGTCGCACCCCCGGCCAAACTATGAAAAAAACTGCGACTTATAGTCCGAAAAAATACGGTATATATATATATATATATATATATATATCGAAATGTTGCGACTGTAAAGCCTTCCTTAGAAAGTGTAAACATAATAAAATTTACATTATAAATTGGGTATTAAAAAGTGTAATTGTGCTACATTAAAACGTTTAAATGATAATTTGGTTTCGAAGAATATTCATCAAGATCAAGGACAAAGGACTGTGTGTGCTGGGAGATGAGTCTCTTCCTGTCAAAACTGATCACAACTGCCTCTGAGGTGTGCATTTTTGTATGAATATTGTTGTATATTTTTTATTAATATTGTTGTAACTTGTAGCCATATACAGACTACCACTTTCATTGCTGCATTACCACATCATATCAGGTTCTATGGTCATCATCACACTTTTTTTTCTTGGTCACCATTGGTAGCATTACAAGAAGAAGAAAAACCACTGAGCTGACATCTCATGTGATTTGCTGAAGTCACATGATGAGGACTTTTAAATCATGCTCACCGGGTCGGCCACCAAATCTGAGGCCAAATTATTGCATGTTTCTTGTCACTTCTCCAATGGTTGCAGTCAGTGGCAGTTTTAACTATATGTGCTATATTTTCTAGGAGACGCCACAAGGAGGCAAAGTAAAAAATATATACTTATACCAATCTGATATTGATATTGGTCCAATATAAGCAAAACAACAAGAATAGGTCATATCGGCTTGCATCAAAAATGTCCAATATTTGCTTCGATACAAGCAGTCCTGCAGCATGTTTACTTGTGCAAATTTGGACAGCCAGTTAACATCTAAATGTGCTCCGATAAGCACATGAAGTCATTTACATAAGGTAAACATGGTATGGCTATAGGCCTAGGAGCTAGCTAACAGCAAAGCACACAATAGCACACAAGCTAGACATGCGTAATAAATATTCTTAATTTAACAACCAAACACAACATTTATCAAGATATATATTATAGTTGCATATTACTTACACATACAAAATCTCCAAGGCATATTAGAAAGTATACAGTAACAAACGTGTCCGCATCATTCAACTTGCTGCGTCGTGAGCTTAATTTAACTAATTATTGTGGCCACTAGGTGTCGCCAAAAAAAGTGACTGCTCCACTTTTACCTAAAGAAAGCAAAAGTCCATTGCAGATGGTTAATAATAAATAGGTTAATGTTTCTTATACCTACCATGGTTTTCTGTTTGACTAATTTCACTTGACCAAACCTTTTCTGACATTTCACACTACAAACTATTCAAAGTATGCATGATACCTGCGGAAAACAGATCAATATCGGTATCAGCCAATACTCCTGGCTCCAATATCGGTATTGTATCGGAAGGTAGAAGTTGTATCAGGATGCCACTACTTAGCGTAATTTTCGGACTACAAGCCATTACTTTTTTCCTACGCTTTGCCCCTTGCGGCCTATGAAACGGTGCGGCTAATTCATGGATTTTTCTTTGCTAACGGCCATGAATAGTTTTCATATTACGGCGACAAAGACACTGAAAAGGTGTGTTATTATTTTGTACTACAGCGCCATCTTTTGTACGAGTTCTCTGCAGGTGCTGCGGATTGAAAATGTACTTCCTGTTGAATAATGATTGGAGAGCTAGCTTCTGCGGCTCTTGGGTCCATGACGATGACTTCTGTTTTGTTTGACCAGCCGTTTTACTGCCATGTGACAGGCTCCAGTTGGAAACAATTAAGGTTTAGAAGATGAGGTGGCGACTTGTCCAGGGTGTACCCCGCCTTCCGCCCGAATGCAGCTGAGATAGGCTCCAGCACCCTCCGCGACCCCGAACAGGACAAGCGGTAGAAAATGGATGGATGAAATAAACATTTACAAAATATTTTTTGTAACAGTATATGTCTGCAGCTTATGGTCCATCCATCCATCCATTTTCTACCGCTTATTCCCTTTGGGGTCGCGGGGGGCGCTGGAGCCTATCTCAGCTACAATCGGGTGGAAGGCGGGGTACACCCTGGACAAGTCGCCACCTCATCGCAGGGCCAACACAGATAGACAGACAACATTCACACACTAGGGCCAATTTAGTGTTGCCAATCAACTTATCCCCAGGTGCATGTCTTTGGAAGTGGGAGGAAGCCGGAGTACCCGGAGGGAACCCACGCAGTCACGGTCCAGTACAACTAATATATGTACCGGTAAACATGTTTTTTTCTTCTAAAATTTGGTGGGTGCGGCTTAAATACCGGTGCGCTCTATAGGTTGTATTCCGTCACATGACTTTCGAACGGAAGCACACGGAGTGGTGGTCAACCAAACCAACTTAGACTTAGACAAACTTTAATGATCCACAAGGGAAGTTGTTCAACACAGTAGCTCAGTTACAATGATGGAAAGTGTAAGGATGGAAAGGACAATGCAGGTATAAATAGACTAATATAGCGATAAAAAATCTAACATATATACGAATATATACATAATATACATAACATGGCAACTGTGCAGAAGCTGAGTGCAAACTATCTGAGTAAGCAAAGAGGGCCTGGATCTTACCATTAAAAGCAGATACCAACAAGAACTATGCAATGGATTCAATCCCTATGTGTTATCAAAAAAAAAGATTTGTCGAGTGATCTCAAGGATTATCCGTCGTGTTCCCAGACATGTCGAACAATCTGGTGCTGCAGATGTCATTCTGCACGACAAAACAGACAAACACTAGGAAAAGCATAGAAGTCTACAACTTATTTGTGTGTGACTGGGTTAAGGACATTGGTATCAAGACTCCCTCTGATAAATATGCATCGCTTTTGCTCGGGTTAGGTTGCATTTCATGATATAACTTTGTGTCTACAGCCATGTTTGTTGCCTTATTGTTGTTGCAAGCGCCGATTACGAGTATGCGTGTTTTCCCCGTCTTTATCAAAATATAACTGCAGATGTCAACGTTGTGTATGTGCTAAAAGCTTCATTTACGATTGTTGCCTTTGGTAAAAGCTTAACTCTTTCAGGTTTTGCTCACCATATGCACAACATATGTTGCCATCCAAGCAACGTTACCAACGTGTTACAACCACGTGGCTTCATAGTAAAAGAGTGCAGGTACTAGACTGGCCTGCCTGTAGTCCTGATCTGTCTCCCATTGAAAATGTGTGGCGCAATATGAAGCCTAAAATACCACAACGGAGACCCCGGACTGTTGAACAACTTAAGATGTACATCAAGCAAGAATGGGAAAGAATTCCACCTGAAAAGCTTAAAAAATTGGTCTCCTCAGTTCCCAAATGTTTACGGAGTGTTGTTAAAAGGAAAGGCCATGTAACACAGTGGTAAAAATGCCCCTGTGTCAACTTTTTTCGCAATGCCATTAAATTCCAAGTTAATGATTATGTTAGGAACTCGCATGGCTGCCGTTTTTGTGACCCCAAGATGCAGGAACCAGGAAAGCGAAGAGGAGGTAAGATGACTTTTAATCTCATTCAACAGAAAATGAAGCAGTCTTGCACGAAAACGTTCCACAACATAAAGCGATCTTCGAGCACCGAGGAGTGCTCGAGACAAGGCATAAATAGAACATATGCTGATTGGCAGCTGGTGTGGACCGGCTGCCAATCAAAAAACAGTGCTCCGCAGAACAAACAGGAAATGGAACAAAATAAGAGCACCGACGGGAAGTAAATACAAAAACAAGGAACCAAACAGAAATTAAGTGACCGATCGTCACAGATTATTTGCAAATAAAAATTACGTTTCTCAGTTTGAACATGAAATATCTTGTCTTTGCAGTCTATTCAATTGAATATAAGTTGAAAAGGATTTGCAAATCATTGTATTCTGTTTTTATTTACAAATTACACAACGTGCCAACTTCACTGGTTTTGGGTTATGTGGACTCGCCGAGATGATGCTTTACGAAACACTCGTAGCAAAAATGCGTTTTAAACTCCGAAACAAGATCAAATACATATAATATCAAGTTAATACTTAAATAGTCAATTCTAAACGTTAAAAGTAGAGATGTCCGATGATATTGGCCTGCCGATATTATCGGCCGATAAATGTAATATTGGAAATTATTGGTATCATTTTTTTTATTATCGGTATCGTTTTTGTTTTGTTTTTGTTTTTTGTTTTTTTGTTTTTTTTTATTAAATCAACATAAAAAACACAAGATACACTTACAATTAGTGCACCAACCCAAAAAACCTCCCTCCCCCATTCACACTCATTCACACAAAAGGGTTGTTTCTTTCTGTTATTAATATTGTGGTTCCTACATTATATATCAATATATATCAATACAGTCTGCAAGGGATACAGTCCGTAAGCACACATGCTGGTCCACTAATAGTACTAACCTTCAACAGTTAATTTTACTCGTTTTCATTATTTACTAGTTTCTATGTAACTGTTTTTATATTGTTTTACTTTCTTTTTTATTCAAGAAAATGTTTTTAATTGATTTATCTTATTTTATTTTATTATTTTTTTAAAAAAGGACCTTATCGTCACCAAACCTGGTTGTCCAAATTAGGCATAATAATGTGGTAATTCCACGACTGTATATATCGGTATCGGTTGATATCGGTATCGGTAATTAAGAGTTGGACAATATCGGAATATTGAATATCGGCAAAAAAGCCATTATCGGACATCCCTAGTTAAAAGTATATCAAACAAAGTTTTTAACGAAGTGACCACTGCAAACTCTTGAAATAGAGTGCGTGCCACTTGTCTTGTCGTTTTTTTGTAAAATCCTGCACTCTTTCGCCCTTCTTGATTACCTTTTGAGGAACTCTGAAGATACTTTTATCCTTTTTCGCTTTTCCAACAGCCTAAAACAACGCAGGCATGAAGCATTTTTCTTCGGGAAAGACAAAATGCCCCCCAGAACGTTTTGACAACAGGCCCGTCACTTCGAGTCACACATATTGAATGAGCCGGACGTGGCGTCAGAAGAATACAAGCTGTAACCTGGAAATCACGGTATGTGTGCTCATCAAGTCAGGATGTTTGTCAACAGGGAGCCATTTAAGCTATGAACCCTAACTGGTTGCATTTTTCAAGCGATCCACTTCAGACTTGCGGGGATAATTTCTCTTAGTCAAACAAGAGTCCTAATGAGGATGCTTATGTTTGGGTGAAAGGTCACATCAGTTCGTCTTCTGTTGTCAGCACTCAGCTGATTGCAACTTTGCATTGATTTTCCTCCTCTGCTAATCAGAAATTGCTTCACAACATTGTTGTGTGTGTGTGTGTGTTTGTGTTTGTGTTAGTGTGCGTGTGCGTGTGTGTGACAATCCAAACTTGATTTTACATGATTACAGTTAAAAAGTCATTTTATGGCACTTGATCGCATTAGATCAGTGTTTTTCAACCACTGTGCCGCGGCACACTAGTGTGCCGTGAGATACAGTCTGGTGTGCCGTGGGAGATTATCTAATTTCACCTATTTGGGTTAAAAACATTTTTTGCAAAGCAGTAATTATAGTCTGCAAATGATGTGTTGTTGCTGAGTGTCGGTGCTGTCTAGAGCTCGGCAGAGTAACCGTGTAATACTCTTCCATATCAGTAGGTGGCAGCCAGTAGCTAATTGCTTTGTAGATGTCGGAAACAGCGGGAGGCAGTGTGCAGGTAAAAAGGTATCTAATGCTTAAACCAAAAATAAACAAAAGGTGAGTGCCCCTAAGAAAAGGCATTGAAGCTTAGGGAAGGCTATGCGGAACGAAACTAAAACTGAACTGGCTACAAAGTAAACAAAAACAGAATGCTGGACGACAGTAAAGACTTACTGTGGAACAAAGACGGCGTCCACAATGTACATGACAATCAACAATGTCCCCACAAAGAAGGATAAAAACAACTGAAATATTCTTTACTCCTAAAACAAAGTAGATACAGGAAATATCGCTCAAAGGAAGACATGAAACTGCTACTGGAAAATACCAAAAAAAAGAGAAAAAGCCACCAAAATAGGAGCGCAAGACAAGAACTAAAACACTACACACAGGAAAACAGCAATAAACTCCAAATAGGTCAGGGCGTGATGTGACAGGTGGTGACAGTACTCCTACTTTGAGACAAGAGCTATAGTGATGCATGCTTGGTTATGGTTTGAATTCATATCCAACACTTGCGACAATGACTTTTCACTGTCAACTGAGTTTTGTTTTTTAATGATTTCTGCTGGTGGTGTGCCTCCGAATGTTTTCAACGCAAAAAATGTGCCTTGGCTCAAAAAAGGTTGAAAAACACTGCATTAGATGATGTTATCTATTACAAACACACATTTCTGAAAACTGCATTATGGTTCATCGTCACAAAAAACAACACAAACACACACCTTCGACTGTGTGACATCTTTGGTATGTCTCTGCCGGCCGTTCCAAACCCTTTTTGTTCAAAGTACGCCTCGAGGCATCAATGATGATTCTCGCAAGACCAAAAACTCATGATGAGTTTTTCATTTCTGCTCATTAAAGAAACCATCTTGTTATTAGTAACAACCCTTTAATGCAGACTACTCTAGTCTTTTATTACAGTCTCTATTACATACCTCTTTTACATATGTTATTTATTGGGGCATTTGAGTCCCCAGGAAATATAATGTATGAATGCACAATAAAATGTACTGTTGAATATTGTTTTCATTAAGGAAAGTGTACTGCACGTGGATCTGGTTGCATATTCAATAAAGATAAATCAATACCAAACTTTAAAATTAGATTTCCCAATGAAATATATAATCGTTTATTCACATTACACAAACTGTGGTACGCTCCATCTAGTAGTACGCCAAAAAAAATCACTTAGATAAATATTCAAACACAGTGTGACTGTTCAAACTGTGTGTAATGTTACAGTGGCCAAGAATATTAAATATACTTTTTTTTAAATAAAACCTCTGCCTTGTTTTCAATGAATATTTATGCATACTACGTGACTGTATTTTGACATTGGTCATTAAGGTGGTACCTGGTAAGCCAAGTGTTTTCTGAGGTGGTACTTGGTGAAAAAAAAGTTTGAGAACCACTGCATTTTGAATTTGGTTTAATTGGGAATCATCACAGTATATCACTTGCTCAGATCATTTGAAGTAACCTAAAAACTGACCCTGATATTTGGACACAAACGCTATTTTATTGTCAGAATGTAATGCACAATTATTTTTTTAATGTTTTACTTGATTGTTCGTCATTTATCCATGAAAGACTTGGTAACAGTTTTATATAAAGTCAAGGATGCATTTTGAAGTGACATATTCCAGCGAGCGGAGCAATCGGAGTCTTCTCACTCATCCTACTGTCATAAAGTCAAAGTCAAAATGAAATATGTGATTAATTTGAAACTACACATGATTAATGTGATAATTTTTTGATATTAATCACGTGTTACCCCGTTATTTTTGACAGCCCTAGTTTGTATGTTTTATGTTACTCCCTATTCCAACTATACTTCTTTTTTTTCTTTTTTTTTTTAAACAACAACAACAATAATTAAGTAAAAAATCACACTTTAATTGTGTCCTAGGGTCATACTTGCCAACAATCCCGGATTTTCCGGGAGACTCCCGAAATTCAGCGCCTCTCCCGAAAACCTCCCGGGACAGATTTTCTCCCGAAAATCTCATGAAATTCAGGCGGCGCTTCGGCAGTTTCATTAACGTCCTCCCAGTGCGGCAACAACACACAACAACAGCAGTCACGTTTTCGTCTACCGTAAAGCAGTTCGTCTGCCATAAACAGCAACGTCGTGACACTCTTAAACAGGACAATACTGCCATCTACTGTACATGCATATGTGACAATAACATCTACGGCTTTTAGAGAGTGCAGTACACAACTGCGCACACAACAAGGAGACGAAGCAGAATGCATAATCAGAGAGGGTGTTCAGCATGGTTAGAAAAATAGTGACAGAGAATAGAACAAGGATGGACAATTCAACCCTTAACTCAACAATGAGTAGATGAGTGTTATGTGTGTGTATATGTGTAAATAAATGAACACTGAAATTCAAGTATTTCTTTTATTTATTTATTTATATATATATACATATATATATATATACACATAGCTAGAATTCACTGAAAGTCAAGTATTTATTTTATATATATATATATATATATATATATATATATATATATATATATATATATATATATATATATATATATATATATATATGAAATACTTGACTTGATGAATTCTAGCTGTAAATATACTCCTCCCCTCTTAACCACGCCCCCAACCACGCCCCCCAGGTCTCAAGGTTGGCAAGTATGTCTAGGTTTTTCACCCAGCCCTTTTAGCCCCTCTAAAAAATGTTGAATATTCTTCAAGTCACATGGTCCACAGGAAGTTGCATCATTAGACTCTCCGCAGGCCACGAAAAAGCCAAAAGTAAATTCTAACATGTATTGTTTTGTTTATTCAATTATATGAAGTATCTCTATCCTGTTACTTAAATTATTCTCATTTTTATATTTTTTTGGTTGAATCACTTTAGTGCTTAGTGTCAACATACATATTTGCTAATTCTATGCTAAAAACTAGGGATGTCCGATAATGGCTTTTTTGCCGGTATCCGATATTCCGATATTGTCCAACTCTTAATTACCAATACCGATATCAACCGATACCGATGTATACAGTCGTGGAATTAACACATTATTATGCCTAATTTGGACAACCAGGTATGGTGAAGGTAAGGTCCTTTTTAAAAAAAATTATAAAATAAAATAAGATAAATAAATTAAAAATATTTTCTTGAATAAAAAAGAAAGTAAAACAACATAAAAACAGTTACATAGAAACTAGTAATTAATGAAAATGAGTAAAATTAAGTGTTAAAGGTTAGTACTATTAGTGGACCAGCAGCACGCACAATCATGTGTGCTTACGGACTGTATCCCTTGCAGACTGTATTGATATATATTGATATATAATGTAGGAACCAGAATATTAATAACAGAAAGAAACAACCCTTTTGTGTGAATGAGTGTAAATGGGGGGGAGGTTTTTTGGCTTGGTGCACTAATTGTAAGTGTATCTTGTGTTTTTTTATGTTGATTTAATAAAAATAGAAAAAACAATTTAAAAAAAACGATACCGATAATTAAAAAAACGATACCGATCATTTCCGATATTACATTTTAAAGCATTTTAAAGTATCTCTACTAAAAACCCACTCCTTTTACTTTCAGTCCTGTTACTCAAACGACCTAATTAGGAACCGGTACCAAAATACTAACGGTACTCGGTATACATCCCTACCCATCACTGCAAATGAATTAAGAAACCTTGTACAAAAAGTTAGAGATTGAGAGAGATGAGATTGGCCGATACACATTTTGAATGCTTCAATACGTGTATTATCAGATTTTGACTAGTAAAAAGGCAGAAATGTAAGTTTGTTTTGAGAAAGTCTCAACAGGCAAATGACACATATTAGACTTTTATGTCTCACTTTTCTCATAGTTCTGAAACAAATGTTTAAAAAATCTACGTGTTAATTATTCAATAACCATTTTTGGTAGAAATGTCCGATAATATCGGCAGGCCGATAGGCCGATAAATGCTTTAAAATGTAATATCGGAAATCATCGGTATCGGTTACAATCTCCCGATTTTCCCGGGAGACTCCCGAATTTCAGTGCCCCTCCCGAAAATCTCCCGGGGAAACCATTCTCTCGATTTCCACCCGGATAACATTATTAGAGGCGTGCCTTAAAGGCACTGCCTTTAGCGTCCACTACAACCTGTTGTCACGTCCGCTTTTCCTCCATACAAACAGCGTGCCGGCCCAGCCACAAAATATATGCAGCTTTTACACACACAAATGTGAATGCAAGGCATGCTTGATCAACAGCCATACAGGTCACACTGGGGGTGGCCGTATAAACAACTTTAACACTGTTACAAATATGCGCCACACTGTGAACCCACACCAAACAAGAATGACAAACACATTTCGGGAGAACATCCGCACCGTAGCACAACATAAACACAACAGAACAAATACCCAGAACCCCTTGCAGCACTAACGCTTCCGGGACCCACCTCAACCCCCCCATCTCCCGACTTCGAAGGTCTCAAGGTTGGCAAGTATGCTCTAGTATACTCTGCACTGAAGCTGGGTGCCTTCATTGTTTTTGTAGCTGTTGTTTTGACGCATGTTTAAAAAAAATAATGCACTTTGTGAAAGTCAAAGTATAGTATTTCCCATAGTTTTAGTGGGTATTAGGATTATCTCAGGGCGAGCATGTCCCATATTCCAAGATGCTGTTTTGAGGCATGTTAAAATAATGAATGCACTTTGTGACTTCAATAATAAATATGGCAGTGCCATATTGGCTCTTATTTCCATAACTGGAGTTGAAGTTGTTCTCTTATTTTGGAAAACCTTGTTTTTGATTGATTGATTGAAACTTGTATTAGTAGATTGCATAGTACAGTACATATTCCGTACAATTGACCACTAAATGGTAACACCCCAATAAGTTTTTCAACTTGTTTAAGTCCACGTTAATCAATTCATGGTAAAGTTACATTGTTTAATGCATCCAGCGGGGCATCACAACAAAATTAGGCATAATAATGTGTTAATTCCACGACTGTTTATATCGGTATCGGTTGATATCGGAATCGGTAATTAAGGGTTGGACATAATCGGAATATCAGATATGGGCAAAAAAGCCATTATCGTACATCTCTAATTTTTGGAGATTATTTTGGTAGATTTAACTGTTTCCTGAATTGATCACTCAGTAAAGCAGAATAAATTTCTCATTTTTCTCATCTGTTATTTGTGTATGTTTGCTATAAATCAAGCAAACCAACGGCTCTATTCATGATTTATCCCTGCGTTAAAAAGGAAATGCTCTCGGGAGTGATGCAAATGGGGGAGCGAAGGCCACTTGGAGCTCAATCCTCAGTGGTAACAATCGATTCCGCATCATGAGATGGCGTGACAAGAGGCCGCAATGAACTATCGCTGCAGGCAGGCAGACTTTATCTCAGCGCTTTGCTTAACTTCCTGGAGCCACGGTGGCTTTTTTTTCCCCCTCCCCGCTTCTCTGCGAGCAGCAGCAGGCTAAAGATTAACAGAATTTTGTGCACACATTACCTCTGAAAGACCCTGCCTAAAAATGACAGCCAAAAGTGTGAAATGGCCCTGAATGACTCAATGTTTATTATGTAATGAGAGAAATCCAATACATATGTAAGAGATGACAACACCTTATTAGATTGGATGAAAAGGTTCAATGTGAATGATATCAGACACTGTGGCTCTCATTAAAAGGCAGCATTACAAACAAACAATACATACCGTATTTTTCGGAGTATAAGTCGCTCCGGAGTATAAGTCGCACCGGCCGAAAATGCATAATAAAGAAGGAAAAAAACATATATAAGTCGCATTTTTGGGGGAAATTTATTTGATAAAAGCCAACACCAAGAATAGACATTTGAAAGGCAATTTAAAATAAATAAAGAATAGTGAACAACAGGCTGAATAAGTGTACGTTATATGAGGCATAAATAACCAACTGGTATGTTAACGTAACATATTATGGTAAGAGTCATTCAAATAACTATAACATATAGAACATGCTATACAATCTGTCACTCCTAATCGCTAAATCCCATGAAATCTTATACGTCTAGTCTCTTGCGTGAATGAGCTAAATAATATTATTTGATATTTTACGGTAATGTGTTAATAATTTCACACATAAGTCGCTCCTGAGTATAAGTCGCACCCCCGGCCAAACTATGAAAAAACTGCGACTTACAGTCCAAAAAATATGGTACATGTTGCAGTCAATAGTATTTTATCTTTATTTGTCGTTATTTATATTTTCTGATAAAAATTATGCGATAATGTTCAACAGTTAACTCATTGGTGTTAATTAATTAGGGTAGTGTAAGTTTATAAAAAACCCAACAACATTATGATTTGTACAATTTCAGAATGTGCTTGTTCTATTTTTAAACAAAGAAAACAATCTGAAGTTGTCTTTATTTTTACGTTATCGTGCCGTGATTTTACCAGTCCGGCCCACTTGGGAGTAGATTTTTCTCCATGTGGCCCCCCATCAAAAATGAGTTTGACACCCCCTGGCTAAGACGCATAACAGATTTAGCTCGTTAGCTACTGGCCACCACACTGCGATGTCAACGAGCGAAAACTTCTACAATTTCCCCTCTCATTTGGGCGAAACAAACATTGTCTTATGTTCCTGTTTTTGGTAAGATTACTTTTCCTGGTGGTATTTTCTGTTTGGTCTCTGTGTTTTGCGGCACCTCTACTTCCTGTGCCTTCTGCTATCAGCAGACCTGTCCCACTATGTTAATTAGTTCTATTTAGTTCCACTTAGTTCCCTTCTTCACTGCTTGCTCATCCTGTGTCACTTTTCGTCTGCCTGGTACCTAATCAAATGACCTCCTCCCTGCGAGTTGCCTGCCTACCTTCTCCGCATCCTGGAATCACGCCAACAACCGACATGTGGCGTTATTGTCTAATCAAAACCTGCTTGCTTCTTGTGTTTACAAAGGGTTAGGGTTAGGGTTAGGGTTAGGGTTAGGGTTAGGGTTGGGGCTAGAGTTAGGGTTAGGGTTGGGGTTGGGGTTAGGATTAATCCTAACCCTAACCCTAACCCTAACCCTAGGGTTAGGATTAATCCTAACCCCAACCCTAACCCTAACACTAACCCTAACCCTAACCCTAACCGATGTGTAACAATATCTCTGCTCTTTATTGCTCTAACTCTCGACTCACTCATAGCTCAAATCCTCTTCTGGTTCCTGTCTGCAACGCTAAGTCTTCTGGGTAATATAGTGTGTAAACATTTAGCAACGCATCCTTACTTCCTTGTTTACATTGACAGTTGAATCACCATTTTGCGCTCAACGGTTCCATAAAACGTCATACACTGTTCATATTTTGTATAAGTGGGTTCAAACAAACAGCAAGTCAAAGTATTTTTCCTTGCCCTGACGTGGGATCTGAACCGAGGATGTCGTTGTGGCTTGTGCAGCCCTTTGAGACACTTGTGATTTAGGGCTATATAAAAAAACATTGATTGATTGATTGATCTTTACCAACCCTGAATAATAATTTAGAGTGTTTAAGTCTGTGCATGTCCACTCAGCCCTCAGTCCTGCAAAATAAAAACAGATAGAATATACATTGATACACCCCAGCCATGTTTAATATTAATTGTTTACTTGTTTAGTTACTTTGCCAAACAATAAAAGAAGTACAAATCAATGTTTGTTTTCTAAACTATGCCCACATGCGTGCAAATAGCATATTTTGTTGGATTTAATGAAATTCTACATGCTTTTTGGTGATACGGTTACAAAGAACACATAATGTTAAGTGATTATTTATTTTAATCAGATTAATCACACTTTTGAATTTGAATTAATCATGACACAGGTTATTACTCACTTGGATCATTTACATTTACTTAAAAAAAGACACCAATATTTGGACACAAATGCAATTTTATTGTTAGAATGTCACACAGTTTAAAGTTGTATTTGAATGCACGTCATTAATTGCTCAAAATGTGGTAACAGTTTTATCTAAAATCCAGTCAGAGTGTATTTTAAAGTGAAATTTGCCAGAGAGCACACCAGTCGGAGTCTCCCTCACTCATCTTTGTAGTGACGTAGCTCGACCAAAACATCGCCAACAGGAGTAAACGACACGTTCACTGATGTTTTTTCTGCAGCAAGAGTGAGTGAAGATGTTTATAGATGTTGGCCTCTTCTACAGCCACCTTGAATAGCTTTGAAGGTCAAAGGTCAACAGTCCCCTTTGAACTCTCTCCTGCAGATTACATTTTTACCTGTGTTACCAAACAGCTCAATTTCTGTTTCATCTGACATCAAATGGACAAAGATAAGACCTTCTGGAGGAAAGTTCTTTGGTCAGATGAAACAAAAATTGAGCTGTTTGGCCACAATACCCAGCAATATGTTTGGAGGAGAAAAGGTGAGGCCTTTAATCCCAGGAACACCACTCCTACCGTCAAGCATAATGGTGGTAGTATTATGCTCTGGGCCTGTTTTGCTGCCAATGGAACTGCTTTAGAGAGAGTAAATGGGACAATGAAAAAGGAGGATTACCTCCAAATTCTGCAGGACAACCTAAAATCATCAGCCCGGAGGTTGGGTCTTGGGCGCAGTTGGGTGTTCCAACAAGACAATGACCCCAAACACACGTCAAAAGTGGTAAAGGAATGGCTAAATCAGGCTAGAATTAATGTTTTAGAATGGCCTTCCCAAAGTCCTGACTTAAACGTGTGGACAATGCTGAAGAAACAAGTCCATGTCAGAAAACCAGCAAATTTAGCTGAACTGCACCAATTTTGTCAGGAGGAGTGGTCAAAAGGGGGGGTATGGTATGTTTTTTGGGGGGGTTTTTTTGTCATAAAAAAATACAATCATGTGTGCTTACGGACTGTATCCCTGCAGACTGTATTGATATATACTGATATATAATGTAGGAACCAGAAATATTAATAACAAAAAGAAACTAACCTTTTGTGTGAATGAGTGTAAATGGGGGAGGAAGGTTTTTTGGGTTGGTGCACTAATTGTAAGTGTATCTTGTGTTTTTTATGTTGATTTAATTCGGGCTCCAGTACTATGGAATGCCCTCGCGGTAACAGTTAGAGATGCTACCTCAGTAGAAGCATTTAAGTCCCATCTTAAAACTTATTTGTATACTCTAGCCTTTAAATAGCGCCCCTTTTTTAGACCAGTTGATCTGCCGTTTCTTTTCTTTCTCCTCTGCTCCCCCCTATCTCTTGTGGAGGGGGAGTTACACAGGTCCAGTGGCCATGGATGAAGTGCTGGCTGTCCAGAGTCGGGACCCGGGGTGGACCGCTCGCCTGTGCATCGGTTGGGAACATCTCTGCGCCGCTCGGGATAGTCTCCTGCTGGCCCCACTATGGACTGGACTCTTACTATTATGTTGGATCCACTATGGACTGTACTTTCACAATATTATGTCAGACCCACTCGACATCCATTGCATTCGGTCTCTCCTAAAGGGGGGGGGGGTCACCCACATATGCAGTCCTCTCCAAGGTTTCTCATAGTCATTCACATCAACATCCCACTGGGGTGAGTTTTTCCTTGCCCTTATGTGGGCTCTATACCGAGGATGTTGTTGTGGCTTGTGCAGCCCTTTGAGACACTTGTGATTTAGGGCTATATAAATAAACATTGATTGACTGATTAATTAAAAAAAAAATTTTTTTTAATCAATTTTATTTTTTTTACATTTCTGGTGCGGCCCGGTACCAATGGATCCACGGACCGGTGGTTGGGGACCACTGGCCTACAGGACTGAACGACACGTTCACTGATGTTTTTTTCTGCAGCAAGAGTAAGTGAAGACGTTTATAGACGTCGGCCGCCTTGAATAGCTTTAAAGGTCAAAGGTCAACAGTCCCCTTTGAACCCCCCCCCCCGGTGTCACCAAAATACAACCAGAGGGCAAGATGAGCCTGAGCTCTTCAAGGAAGCGGAGACGTTTGTGTTTTCCTTAGAGGGGGGGGTAGCCGCAGTGGGCCTGCCTCCACCTCAGTTAATCCACACGCAGAAAAGTGACCTCAGCAAAGATGCGGCGTTGTTTCCGCTCGCCTCCGACACATTTCCTAACAGTGGGGAAGGGAGGCAGGAAAGGAGGGGAGGGCGGCGGGTGGCGGCGGTGGTAGTGGGATGGTGGGAGTGGGGGGGGGAACGGACACACAATGAGACGCAGTGTCTCCAAGCCGTGGTCAGGACGGAAAGGTCTGGCTGAGCGAGGGTCCGCCCTGCCCTGCTGCTCCCAGTGCAGGTTGTGAGCGAGGCTGGCAGAGTTGGAAGTGAGCGGAGTTTTATCCTCCAACTGCCAACATATGTCAGCGCCACAGGGCTGCTTGATTGCACGCTGCAATGCAACACGCACACACACACACACACACACACGCACACACACACACACACACACACACACACACACACACACACACACACACACACACACACACACACACACACACACACACACACACACACCGCACTACTGTCTCAGTGCATTTCTATCAGGCCTCATCAGTCTCTGGATCTCACACTCATCTCTCCTCTTTCTTTGTTTGGCCAACGTTATCTCCATCCCCTGCTGTCCTCCTCCTCGTGTGTCACTCCTTTTCTTGTCCCCCCTCCTCCTCTGTCCTGTCCTCCTCCCGGTGTGTCACTCCTTTTCTTGTCCCCCCCTCCTCCTCTGTCCTGTCCTCCTCCCCGTGTGTCACTCCTTCTCTTGTCCCCCCCTCCTCCTCTGTGCTGTCCTCCTCCCCGTGTGTCACTCCTTTTCTTGTCCCCCCCTCCTCCTCTGTCCTGTCCTCCTCCCCGTGTGTCACTCCTTCTCTTGTCCCCCCCTCCTCCTCTGTCCTGTCCTCCTCCCCATGTGTCACTCCTTCTCTTGTCCCCCCCTCCTCCTCTGTCCTGTCCTCCTCCCCATGTGTCACTCCTTCTCTTGTCCCCCCCTCCTCCTCTGTCCTGTCCTCCTCCCCGTGTGTCACTCCTTCTCTTGTCCCCCTCCCTCCTCTGTCCTGTCCTCCTCCCCGTGTGTCACTCCTTCTCTTGTCCCCCCCCTCCTCTGTCCTGTCCTCCTCCCCGTGTGTCACTCCTTCTCTTGTCCCCCCCCCTCCTCTGTCCTGTCCTCCTCCCTGTGTGTCACTCCTTCTCTTGTCCCCCCCCCTCCTCTGTCCTGTCCTCCTCCCCGTGTGTCACTCCTTCTCTTGTCCCCCTCCCTCCTCTGTCCTGTCCTCCTTCCCGTGTGTCCCTCCTTTTCTTGTCCCCCCCCCTCCTCTGTCCTGTCCTCCTCCCCGTGTGTCCCTCCTTCTCTTTTCCCCCTCCTCTTTCCTGCTTTTCATCCCACTCTCCGCTCTACACCCCCCACGCCCTCCTCCCTCTCTGCCCTTCACCAAGTCTTTTTCAACCCTCCCCTCCCCTCCCACCCTTCACCCTCCACCTTCTCCCGCTGGATCCGCTTTCGACCCCCCCCCCCCCCCCCATAACCCCTCCCTCCTTTCCCTCCCCCTCTCTGTCCCCTGTTCAATACCCCCCCTGCCTCCCCCAACCCCCGTCCCCCTCCTCCCTTTCTCTCCTGCCATCTTGCAGGCCAGTGGAGCCAGACTGCAGGCGTTCAGGGAGTCACTGGACCTGCTGGGCAGCGGGTGACACAGATTTCCGGTGTGCGTGTGTGCGTGCGTGACAAAAAAAAAAAAAAAAAAAAAAAAGAGGGAGGGAGGGGTGGGGGATTAAGCTCCAAATCACTAGAAAGGCACCGACGAGGGAGGCTGAGGGGGGCAGGGGGGGGGAGAATGTCGCTTTTGTGTGTGATGATGAAGAAACATGAAGACTTTTAGTGCAAGATTGTCATTCAGAGCGAGTGTTGTAATAGCATGATGCTGTTCTCCATGAGTTGGCAGTGTCCTGCCTTGGCTGGCGTGCTGCGCCTCTCTCCCTCGCCTGCCTGACAAACACACACACACACACACAAAACCCCCCACCCTCACAGATGCACACACACGCACACACACACAGACGCACACACAGTCCCTACGCGATTCCCCCCCCCCCCCCCCCCCTGACTGAAGGCGCACAGGAAGTGCAGCCGTGGCCCAATTATAGCGTGACACCTCAGGCCGACCGTTGCCATGGTTACGTCTTCCCTGAGGTCCCCTGGAGTGTGGCGCTGAGGAAGAAGGTCTTATCACATCAGCCATCGTTACGGCAACGAGCTAAAAAAAAAAAAAAAAAAAAAAAAAACCAACTGGGCCTAGCTCTCGCTGAGATCTTTCTTATGTGGAGTTATGAATAAAAAGGACATTGCGTCAATGTGTGTGTGTGTGTGTGTGTGTGTGTGTGTGTGTGCGTGATGTGTGTCAGCTTAGGTGTGCTCGCCAAGCAGCGTGTAGGTGTGTGTGTGTCTGTGGCGTTGTGATAAGGCTCTCTGCCACGCCATTAGGTGACTCATAATCCACACATGGCTTCACAAACACACACACACGCGCACACACACACACACAAAAGACCGGAGGAGTAAACGTGCACGTTCACGTACGAGCGGAAGCACGGTGACCAACAAACAGCCAATTAAATATGACACCCTGTGGTATCAACACCAAGGTTGATGTCAGTTTTAGCTCCGTGCTAACATGATAGTTTCATAAATGTATGATGTGTTGTATGTATTGTTTACAAACTCAGGGATGAAGTTTTAAAGGGTTGGAATGAGAGCCAAGAGTGTATTTATTTGTGCTTTAACGGTATATGTTATTGTGACCAAAAAGAGAATGATTGTATTGTTGTGTTGATATTGTTGTGTTGCCTTGTGTGGTCTGCATCAAAATATGCTGCTACATCCATTCACAATACAAGGCGATTGCCTCCAAAAAAATCCCAAGTGTTGCTGACTCAGTTTCTGTGCTGTTATTGTTGCGTGATCATGCAAAACAGGCCAAAATGGGGCCAAAGAAAGTTGTGAGCACTTTGATAAAGAAGGTGTGAAACACTATTGAGGTCAAGGAAATATATAGCAAACTACAAAGATAGATCTCCCCTCCCCGTTGATCGCTGTCTTTGGCAAAAAAAAAAAAAAAGGGTCTGGTAATTCCATCCATCCATTTTTCTACCGCTTGTCCCTTATGGGGTCGAGGGGGTGCTGGAGCCCATCTCAGCTGCATTCGGGCGGAAGGCGGTGTACACCCTGGACAAGTCGCCAACTCATCGCAGGGCCAACACAGATAGACAACATTCACACACGAGGGCCAATTTAGTGTTGCCAATCAACCTATCCCCAGGTGCATGTCTTTGGAGGTGGGAGGAAGCCGGAGTACGCGGGGAGAACATGCAAACTCCACACAGAAAGATCCCGAGCCCAGGATCGAACCCAGGACTTACGTATTGTGAGGCTCACACACTAACTAACTGATTACTGGTAATTGATACATTTAATTTGTCATTTATATATCCATCCATCCATCCATTTTCTACCGTGTGTCCCTTTCAGGGTCGCGGGGGATGCTGGAGCCTATCTCAGCTGCATCCTGGCGGAAGGCGGTGTACACCCTGGACAAGTCGCCACCTCATCACAGGGCCAACACAGATAGACGGACAACATTCACACTCACATTCACACACTAGGGCCAATTTAGTGTTGCCAATCAACATATTCTTAATTATTTCTGCAAGTAGATGTATAGTAGTATCTATAAAATTGTGATACTTTGAGGTGTCTAGAACGGATCAATTAAATTTACATTATTTCTTAAGCATGGGAAAATTGTTTAGGTTTTCGTCTGACCTTATTAAAGCTGGGGTACCCAAGTTATATTCAAACAAAAATCATATAAATATCATACAGTATATCGTAATAGTAATCATTTCTGGAAAAAAAATTGTACGTCTGCGTGCTGTCTGTGCTTCATAATTAGTATTTTAGTAAATGAAACCCCGGAAGACAAACTCATTTGTCGTTCTGGTGGTCAACCCCTCCAGATCCAATCCCAGAATTTAGAGAAAGGAAGGGCAAGTAGAGCCCAGGAAGGAGCCTCCTCATCGGCTGACAGGATATCTAGTGACTTGTTTTCAGTTTAGCATGGCTGCCACCTGAAAAGATCGCAATACCTGCCCTTGCTGTTACAGCATATACTGCTAAAAAACCCACAAATCAGAAGAAGAAAAGAAAGATGCTGTACGTCTAAAAAAAAAATTCTAATAAATATTAGTCCGGCGTATTTAAGATGGAAGGTGATTGCCGGACACGTGGTAGAAAATGGATGGATGGATGGCTTATTGCCGGCCAGTCTTGGACTAACTTCAGACGCACATGGGGCTGTTTTTCTTCTCAACAGGTAAATCTAATGTTCCATTTTCCTATATTTTGTGAGTATTATTTTGCGTGGCAACGTGTCACACCATTGTTGTTCCGTGTATTGTAAGCAGAGACAGTTTGTAGTTTTTGCTAAATCTTTGTATGATATATGGCAATATTACAGCTTAGCAACTTAATGAGTATTTCATAATTACAGTAAACAAAAACACGTACATTTGACAACATTTATTTTCTGCAACAAAATACGAACTCGGGGATCTTTCGATGCACCGTCAGACTGTCAGCAACCTATGTGGTGTGCACTTCCAGAGAGGACTATCAGAGTATTTAGTTTGAATTCTGCCTGGTGATACAAGATTCAAGTGCCCCAGCTTTAAATGTGTTACTATCTAAACCCGAGTTATCGCTTTACTGATACAAACCATTGTGGTGTCTTTATAATCACGATAAACACGTTAAAAAGAAAAATCACAAGATCTTTTAGTGATCTTAAGTGTTCAACCAGAAAGTATTGGCAGCGGCAATATCAGCTCCCGTATTTGGTTGGTATCAAATGGATGCTAACACTTTCAGTATCGCCCACATTATAAAGCATGTAGATAATAATAATTACCTAATTATAAAGTGTAGAGAATAATATTTACTTACTTAAAAAGCATGTAGACAAGCGCACATGGCCAATTTCTTTTATTTCAAAAGGGCAAACAGATCTATACGTACAAGTTGCACATGAAATAATTTAGACGACTCGGTGATGCGGTGACAACAGAATCGAGAGTCCCCGTTAGAAACAAAACATCTTGGCTCTTTTTCTTTCTTTTTTTTTTTGTTTGTTTTTTGCAACACAATACATCCAAACTGGAAAGGGATGTAAAAAAGACATAATGTTATTTACAGTCTATTTACAGTCATCATGGAAACGGTGACACTTGGTATCCTTCTCTCTCTCCTCTCTCCAATTCGCTGATTGTCAAAAGAAAGGATGAGTGAGAACATTCTAGAACAGAAGTGCCGCTGTGCACTCAACACATCATGTCCACGTCTCTGACCCAGCTTGTTAACATTGTGTCCAGTGTGTGTGTGTGTGTGTGTGTGTGTGTGTGTGTGTGTGTGTTTACATTGCAGCTCCTCAACAATCATCCAAAGCGCGATCCTGTGCGGCAAACGTATTATCCATCCAAGGCGCCGCTGCTCCTCTCCTGTGCCAGGCCCAAAGAAAAGTCGGAGCCTCTGAGGTCAAACGCGGACACTCTGCTCTCGAACCCGGGGCCTCCCGGCTTCCTCTTCAGCTCCTCGCACTTCCTGTATTTACAGATCTGGTGTCCCCTCTTACGGTTGCGGCAGCTGCTGCACTGTTCGCAGTTTGTCTGCCGCCGGCACGGAACGCATTCGCCGCAGCGCTTCCTCTTCCTCCTGCTTCCGCTGCCGCCGCCCAGGGAGCCGGGAGAGTGGCCCTCAGCCACCAGGCCCTCCATGCCCTCGGCACCCATGGCCGCGCTCCTCCAGTGGCCTCCGCCCATCTGGAACCCGGCGAGCGGCAAGAGAGTGGGGCTGAAGGGGAACCAAGCGCCCAGGAAGGGCTGGATGTCCGCCCTGCATCCAGGTGAGTCCTCTTCCTCCTCTTCGGGCCCGGATCCGCCGCCCTCGCCGTCCCCCTTGCCTCCCTTCGCCTCCGCCACCTGGCTGCTTTGGGCGCCGGAGCCGGCCTGCTCCGCGGCGGCAGGGGTCAGAGCGAGCAGCCCGGCGCGCATCAGGAGTTCTGCGGCGTGGGCAAGGTGAAGCCCGCTGGGCGACTCCCACATGTCGGGCCAGGAAGGGGCGCGGCGAGGCTTGGCGGGGCCGGGCGGGGCCGCCTGCTCCTGTTCCGGGGAGGGCTGGATGAGGCCCTTGACGTCCATGGCTTGGGAAGGGGTGGCGACAAAATGGGAGAGTCCGTAGGGGTGGTTGGAGCGTTTGAGGCTGGGTCTGAGCGGCTCGTTGGGGATTTTAGCGCCGCTGTTAGCCGGGTCTGGCGAGGAAGGGCCAGCAATGTCCACCGCTGTGGACATATCCGTGAACGTGGGCGGCGGTTTGTGTCCTTGTGTGCGTGCTGCGGGGATTGAAGTCCTCTCACTTCAGCCAAAATGGCAAACCTCGGCCTGCGTCCTTATTCCCATTCTCTGCAGCAGCCGTGGAGTCCTGGGGAGCGACACCAGAACAGAAATGTTAGCCACACAAAAACATCATAATAATAATAAAAATAATAATAATACTCATGATCAAGTGGGGTAAAAGAGGCAGCTGTGAGCTTGCAGGGGTTTCCGCATGCAGGAGGTTAGTATCCCTTTAAGAATTTCACGGTATATCAATGCAATCAATAACAGAGCGACAACAATATGCAAAGATATGCGCATATGCGCAGGTCAAATGTGGAGCGCGCTTTTCAAATACATTTTGACGACTGCTCTTATGTGTGCCAGCAGCGGCGCAGGGAAGGAGAAGCGTCCAAAAAGAAAAAAAACAGGCTGTCTTTTGTCCTGCTATCGACGACGAGCAGCGGCGAGGTGCGCAACGATGCGGTGGCTGGGAAGAAGGGGGAAGAAAAAAAAGAAGCAGGGTATATTCCGCGGACATGTTAGTGGACAAACACGACAATGGACACGTATGGCGTGGACATTAAGGCACCGCGGCGTGTTTTAAAGTGTGTTTAGGAGCACAATGGCGAAGCTTGTGGCCGGACTTGATGTTACCTAAGACGACGACGACGACGAGGCGCTGACCAGTCCGAGTGGTCGCTGCGACACGGAAAGGCGACAACAACACACAAAGCAGCCGCAACGAACCAGGAAGTAGCTTAGGAACCATCTTACCTTCGAGGGGGGAAAAGTAGCCCGCGTTGACCGAACGCCGCTGTCAGGAAGGCGGAGTGAAGTCATGGACCGATAATGGCGTGTTGGCGCTGCTGGTGAACACAGACGGCCGAGCTGCCGAGTCCTCCTCCACCTCTCCGTCCCGGAGGGTCTGCAAACACTCGGCATGGAATTTGGGGGCGTCGCTCAAAATGCGAAGTGGACTCGGCGGCGTGGCGTGGCGTGGCGTGGCGTGGCGTGGCGGTCACGACGACCCAAGGAAACACTCGCAAACATCCCAAGTGTGGCCGGAAGTCGGCACTTTTGAACACGCTCAACGTGCCACACGCCACCATGCTAACGACTGTTAGCACAATACAATAACATGTTAATATGCATCTCAGCCCACTACAACAACTTTGACAAGTTCTTCTGTTGGGAGGATTTCCGTTCAAACTATATTCCGAGGACGCGCTATTCACAGAGTGAAATATTTAAATAAACACATGTATTTCATATTAATATTGATAACTTGATAGCTTCTGGTTAATAAAGCCCAAAATCAGTATCTCTTAAAATGTGAAAAATGGCAAATAAAAATCTATCTTCTTATTTTCCTATTTTATTTTCTCATTTATATATTTATTTAGATGTTCTCAATTATATATTTATTTAGATTTTCCTATTTATGTATGTATTTATTAAATGTCAAGGTGTGTATGACCTGGTGCCCATTGTTTTTTTTAATTCAATTTAAATATACCTGTATGTTTTGTTGAAATATACTAGCATATATTGACCGAAATTGGATTGCTTTTCGCATCTTAAATGTACAAAATATATGGAAAAAGTGTCCAAACTGGAAAAAGTTCGGACACCCCTGTAGTAGATTAATACTAACACATATAAACACAATATTTTTGTTTGCAACATGCACTACAAAAGAACACATGTTCACACTAGCACACTGCCAATTGTATCCGAAAAGGAGTAGAAAGAAGAGCTTTTTTTATCCTACCCTTTATTCATGTCATTAAAGTTTGTTTACTTCCTGTGCCTTTAAGCGTCGCCATTATATGTATTAATATATATACACTGCATACATACATATACATATATATATATGTATATATATAAATATATATATATATATATATATATATATATATATATATATATATATATATATATATATCAATCAATGTTTATTTATATAGCCCTAAATCACAAGTGTCTCAAAGGGCTGCACAAGCCACAACGACATCCTCGGTACAAAGCCCACATAAGGGCAAGGAAAAACTCACTTATATATATATACATATATATATATATATATATATATATATATATATATATATATATATATATATATATATACATATATATATGTGTGTGTGTGTGTGTGTGTGTGCAGTGTATATATTGTAATATATACGCATACTGGTTTACAATAATAATGATAATAATAATATATTATTGTAATATATATATATATATATATATATATATATATATATATATGTATAACAATCCATCCATGTATATATATATATATATATGTATAACAATAATATATTATTATTATTATGATTATTATTGTAAACCAGTATGCGCATACTGGTTTACAATAATAATAATATATTATTGGTATATATATATAGGCTATATACAGTATACGTGTATATATATATATATATATATATATATATATATATATATATATATATATATATATACGTATATATATATATATATATATATATATATATATATATATACATATATATATATATATATATATATATATATATATATATATATATATATATATATATATATATATATATATATATATATACACACACATACATACAGTACATTGTATACGCATGCTGTTTTACAATCATAATAATACTAATGCTGACTTTCATTCAGTTTTCATTAAACAGTGAGAAACCCAGAGTCATAAATTATCCTGAATTCATCATGCACTTTAATAAAGTATTTTCATTTATTACACATTTATCCATTCTGGTCACAACAATTACTGATTCTTCTATGTTTACTCATTTTTTAATATATAAATAAACATGTTAAAGATGTGTAACACGTTAATAAAAGCTTGTAGATAGCTTATTTGGTCATAACTATTAAATAAATAAAGGAGTAGAGTAGATTCTGTAATAAGGAGAGTATATTTGAAGAGTAAACAAGAACAAGAATGGAAATAACATAAATTGATGAGTACAGGATAAATATTTCAAAAAACTTTATAATGGGTAAATGTATAACAGAGTTTATTACTGAACAATTACCGTAGTCTAAAATGTTTTTGTTTCATTATCATTATGTGTGTGTAAACTGAAGTACTTTATACTAACTAATGTTAATACTATATGCATGTATTAGCAGTGTAATTCATGTTTTACGTTGTTTAAAATTAGACTAGAAATTGTTTTGTATGTTGTTTTCCTGTGAGGTGATGACAATAATAAGTTGAACACATAATGGGCGCTAATGAGCATGAAACACGGCCGCTTCCAGGTGACTCCTCACAGGACGCAGAGTCCAGTCCACCTCTTGTGAGAGTCCTGCTTGCATCTGGCACGCAGCCACATACGACGTGCACGCGCCCATGCTCGCGCGCGTGTGTCGCCGTTAGCAGCAGGGGCCCCCACTAGCACTCGCGTGCACGATCTGGACACGACTGCTGGTGTAAACACAGCGTCTTCTAGCGGTCACCACACACACTGACGCGTCTTAAAATGGCCACTGCGTGCTAATGGGGGTGGACACTGCAGAAGGCGGCCACACACACACACACACACACACACACACACACACACACACACACACACACAAATATATAAGACGTGATCATCAAGTTGCAGTGCAAAAAAAGTTTATTTACATCATACAGAAGAATCATATCCCACTTTGCAAATAGAACACCTAAAGAAAGAAACCCCAACAAAACATTTGTAAGCAGAGTTCCCAGCGGTTGACAAACATGATTTAGGAGAAACATCTAGCTTTTGGCGCACAATAAACTCTCAACATTCATAAGAGTAGTGTGTTTTTATTTCATTTAAGGCTAGAGCTTAAGTTAGAAAGTGGCAAAGATCATTTTAACCACCTGCTGCACACTCCGTGAAAGACAGTTGACGCAAACCATTTTTAGAGGATAAATACTTTTTGTCTTTGCTGCTAGCAATCTTGAACTCAAACATCTCCTTGATGTCACTTAGTGTACAAGTAGTAGCAGATGCTATTGACAACACCTGTAGTAAAGCTCCAATAGACGGCGTGGCCATGCTTGAACACACTACAGGGAAGTTGTGATTGGTTGGCTCAGGCGTCCTTCTTCTTAATGATAAGGGGTCCCACATTGTCCCCGGTTTCCTCATTGTGTTTGCTGTGGGCACCGTCGCAGTACGGGAACTGCAAGGAGAAGAAAAACAAAGATTAGGACAGATAAGGTGGCACCTCGGTTTTTGTACGGCCCCACAGTCCATAGGATTCGGTTTGATGAACATTTTCACGAGATTTTGACCATGTATCACCAATTCCTCGATATCATCAATTGAGTGCTCACAAAATACAATTCTTTAAATTGAAGCTGTGGCTGTAGGCCAGTGTTTTTCAACCTTTTTTGAGCCGAGGCACATTTTTTGCGTTGAAAAAATCCGAAGGCACACCACCAGCAGAAAACATTAAAAAAACGAAACTCAGTTGACATTAAAAAGTAGTTGTTGCAATTGTTGGATATGACTTTAACCAAGCATGCATCAATATAGCTCTTGTCTCAAAGTAGGTGTACTGTCACCACCTGTCACATCACACCATGACTTCTTTTGAGTTTTTTGCTGTTTTCCTGTGTGTAGTGTTTTAGTTCTTGTCTTGCGCTCCTATATTGGTGGCTTTTTCTCTTTTTTTTTGTATTTTCCTGTAGCAGTTTCATGTCTTCCTTTGAGCGATATTTCCCGCATCTACTTTGTTTTAGCAATCAATAATACTTCAGTTGATTTAATCCTTCTTTGTGGGGACATCTTTGATTGTCATGTCATGTTCGGATGTACATTGTGGGCGCCGTCTTTGCTCCACAGTAAGTCTTTGCTGTAGTCCAGCATTCTGTTTTTGTTTACTTTGTAGCCAGTTCAGGTTTAGTTTCGTTCTGCATAGCCTTCCCTAAGCTTCAATGCCTTTTCTCAGGGACACTCACCTTTTGTTTATTTTTGGTTTAAGCTTTTTACCTCCACACTGCCTCCTGCTGTTTCCGACATCTACAAAGCAATTAGCTACTGGCTGCCACCTACTGATATGGAAGAGTATTACACGGTTACTCTGCCGAGCTCTCGACAACCCCGACACTCAAAAACAACACATCATTTGCAGACTATATTTACTGGTTTGCAAAAATATTTTTAACCCAAATAGGTGAAATTAGATAATCTCCCACGGCACACCAGACTGTATCTCACGGCACACTAGTGTGCCACGGCACAGTGGTTGAAAAACATTGCTGTCGGCAACCATGTTTTATTGTTTGTTTTACACATGATGTAATTTCCTTATATATTTTATATTATATTTTGATGGTGAGTTGATTGGTCCTCATGTCCACTTGTCAACCTGGGCAGTCAGTGCATTTGAAGTATCATGAGTAGTCAGCATCCCGTAGCTTTAGCTACCTCTACATGTGCTTTAACATGATGGCTGTGCCTCTTTTATTATTGTTCTTTTTACAACTACGTCTTCAACTAAGGAATTTCTTTGTCCAATCTGATTTGTTAGATTTTTCCCATAGTCAATGATCAGCCGACACTATGGCGTCTTTTTTTTTTTTTTTTTTTTTTTTTTAAATTTGTTCAGCTGATGAAGGATCCCCACAATAGTGATTAGTACACTAGATGTCAGTAACGTCACATGGGTGTACCGTATTTTTCGGACTATAAGTCGCAGTTTTTTTCATAGTTTGGCCGGGGGTGCGACTTATACTCAGGAGCGACTTATGTGTGAAATTATTAACACATTACCGTAAAATATCAAATAATATTATTTAGCTCATTCACGTAAGAGACTAGACGTATAAGATTTCATGGGATTTAGCGATTAGGAGTGACAGATTGTTTGGTAAACGTATAGCATGTTCTATATGTTATAGTTATTTGAATGACTCTTACCATAATATGTTACGTTAACATACCAGTTGGTTATTTATGCCTCATATAACATACACTTATTCAGCCTGTTGTTCACTATTCTTTATTTATTTTAAATTGCCTTTCAAATGTCTATTCTTGGTGTTGGGTTTTATCAAATAAATTTCCCCAAAAAATGCGACTTATATGTTTTTTTTCCTTCTTTATTATGCATTTTCGGCCGGTGCGACTTATACTCCGGAGCGACTTATAGTCCGAAAAATACAGTACATCAAGCTGCTACAGGAAAAAGAGAAAATGATAGCTGTGTTAAACGTGGCTTCAGATCAAGGGATGTCGTTGTGGTTTGTGAAGCCCTCTGAGACACTTGTGATTAAGGGCTAAATAAATACATTGTGATCGATTGATTGATTGATAACTTTAACTTCTTAGATAAACCAATGCCTGTAAAAGGTACGGTAATACAGGTTGACAAAATGATGACGTTTGACCCTGAAAAAAATAATTCTAACTTTCTAACTTTGACTGTATATATTTGGATTTGTGATGGTTGTGTTCTTTAATGTTTCCCTCTTGTTTTTCTTAATGGGTGTGTAGCCCTTTTTTTTTTCCCCTTAAAGGTTACACACACTTTCAGGCATCAAAGTACTTGGTGTGTTTCATGATGCATCGTTGCTTCAGTGTTATATGACCCATCATTAATGTAAATACGGTGGAACCTCGATTTCCGAACGGCTCAATTTGGGACCTTTTGGGTTTGCGAACCTTCATATCGCACCAAATATGCCTTTGTGTTCGAACCATGTCTTGCGGTACAAACTCTTCATTCATTCATTCATTCATTCATTTTGCATGCCGCTTGAAGTCGTCGGGGGCTGGCATTTTGAAGACATGGACCCACCAGCTGTGGAAGCTAGCTCTACAATCAGCTAAACAGACTCAATAACTCCAGGATGACGTTTGGATGATTTTACGGAGTAACTTGTGAAACTGGAACAATACAAAGAGAATGCCATTGTAAGAGGAAAACCCATAAATTAGCCGTATCGTTTTATAAGCATTCGGGTTCAAAGCGCAGGGAAAAAAAGTAGCGGCTTATAGTCCGGAATTTACTGTATATAGACACTATAACAGTGGTTCTTAACCTCGTTGGAGGTACCGAACCCCACCAGTGTCATATGCGCATTCACCGAACCCTTCTTTAGTGAAAAATAAAATGCTGGTTTTTTTCAAATTCAAGACGAAGTTATATGTTTATGGTAACACTTTAGTATGGGGAACATATTCTAAGTAACAAAGACTTCATTTAGAGTTATTTGGTTAGGGTTAGGGTTATTTGGTTAGGGCTAGGGTTAGAGGGTTAGGCTTATAATAATAATAATAATAATAGGCATTAATAAGTACTTAATAATGACTAGTTAAGAGCCAATATGTTACTAATTTGCATGTTAATAAGCAACTAATTAATGGTGAATATGTTCCACATACTAAAGTGTTACCATGTTTTTTTACTGGTGCACAAAATGAAACGTGCATGAACATCACCTTGTTCAAACAACAAAACCAAAACAGTGCATAAACTCACAACAAATTACACACCTGCAAATCAGTCTGACTTCTGCTGTTACCGTGTCCGTAATAATAATGAGTTGGGCGTGTCTTGACCTCCGCCGAACCCCTGAGCCCGACTCACCGAACCCCTAGGGTTCGATCGAACCTAGGTTAAGAACCACTGCACTTTAATGTTTATATACCGTAAAAAGTGTTGTTTTTTTTAAACTAAAATAGGGACTTTTGTCAAGACTAGAACTAATTATTCATGTTTACATAGAGTTTTATGGGAAAGTTTGCTACACTATACAACATCTTCGGTTTACGGACCATTTTCAAGAACCAAGTAAGTTTGTAAATCGAGGTACAGCTGTTTTGCAAAACTGCAAAAATGTTTACACTGTAGGTTTAATGTACTAAAATAAATATATGCTGTTGTTCAGACAGACTTATTATAGTAAGGATGTATTTTAAAATACGCTTGATTTATTCAATTATATTTATTATGAAACCATCTTGAAGAAAATTAACTAATATTTATCTTTGTGGGATGAAATAATCTTTCTGAATGTTCTCAGGTCATGTTTCCATGCCAACATACTAATACATTCTATGGATGTAACTCAATTTCCCACAGCTGACATGTTCTTCTTCAGACTACATATTATGTTGAGAGGGAATCGACAGCAACTAGTGCACTCCGTTTTGCCTCAATTGCTCAGGACACGATTATCGACAAATTTAACGCCTAAATAATGGAGACTTTAATCCTTGCAATACTACAATGACTCAGAATCCAAAATGGGGTTGCGAGCTGACCTTCTTTGACTTCCAGCAGCGGCAGTACACAGCCTTGGTGCCAATGTCCTCCATGTCGAAGCTGTGCACCACTTTGGGACTATCTTTGCTGATGCATGTGTTCACCATGCCCTTTTTGCAGCTGCGCCCACTCAGGTAGCGACTGACCAGGAAGCCCCCTACGGCAGCGACCACAGCTACAGGCACTGCAACGATGAAATGTTCTGCAGAGACACAAAGCAAGCAAACATGTTCTTTGTCAAGACCAACAATGTAAAAATGCACTTGTTGCATGGGCAACAACAATTGACACACAATTCTTAATACACGACAGAAAGCAGGGGTAAGGAGATGACTCATGACTTAGACTCCACTCACGGTCAAACACAATAACTACATTACACACAAATGTTAGGTAGAACACTAACTAGTACTATTGCTGTAATGAGGGGGGAAATTAATGATCAATACCTAACAATACACATGTCATAAGCAAAATATACACAATTAGCGCCTATGGGAACCCGAAGTAGTCCTTTGCACCAAAGTAACCGGAGTGCTTCCCTGCATTGATGTTCGGGCTGCTGTTTAATGAGTGGGACTAAAAAATTATAACATCTGGACCACATTATCCCATTAATCAAACTAGTCGATAAATGACTCAATTAATAAAATAATCGATAGCTGCAGTCCTATTTGTTCTGAATAACTTTGGATTTCATGTGAAATGGTGCATAATTCACATTGAAACTGTATAGAAGTGAAGTGAATTATATTTATATAGCGCTTTTTCTCTAGTGACTCTAATAGTGAAATCTAGCGCTGTGCGATACGGCAAAAAAAATTATCACGATTATTTTTTTCATGTCATCCGATCTTGATTAATATTACGATTAAAAAAAAAAAGCGGAAATTGTCCCGTGCATGATTATACAGACTACTCCATCCCTACGGTTTACTACTACAGTATCTTGTAAAAGACATTTTCACCATGTTTGATCAAGGTGAGAAGTCTTCGAGCTGCTCTTTGTCTGATCCCTCACCTCAAAGTAAAGCCGCTGCTCCTCCACATCGAGAGGAGCCAGATGAGGTGGTTCGGGCATCAGGTCAGGATGCCACCCGAGCGCCTCCCTAGGGAGGTGTTTAGGGCACGTCCGACCGGTAGGAGGCCACGGGGAAGACCCAGGACACGTTGGGAAGACTATGTCTCCCGGCTGGCCTGGGAACGCCTCGGGATCCCCCGGGAGGAGCTGGACGAAGTGGCTGGGGAGAGGGAAGTCTGGGCTTCCCTGCTTAGGCTGCTGCCCCCGCGACCCGACCTCGGATAAGCGGAAGAAGATGGATGGATGGATTGATCAAGGTAATAATAAATGCTAACAGCTGACAACTGTCATTTTGTTCACATCTATATTTGTGTTTAGTAGAGATGTAACAGTACAGGTAAGCCACGCTGGGGTCCATACCTAGTTTTAGAGTCACGGTTTGGTTCTTTTTCGGTAAGTTTTGTGGAGGTAAAGAGAACAACATTTTTCCCTCTCAAAGTTATTTTGGTTTTCTGCTTGTCATCACAAACATTCTGCAGTAAATTAAAGTAGAATTGGTGTACTGTAATACAGTATAAGACTTTTATTTCAAGTTAAGATTTACTAAAGAACACTTTCAAATGGTAAATTATTTGTATTCTTTAATTACTTGTATACATCAGTGCTTCTCACCAGTGCTTTGGCAACTCCACCCAAATGGTGAAGTTTTTTAAACTCAAATTCTGTATCTTATATTGAATGAGGTATTGTAAAATAATGTGTACCAACACATACAAGTTTAATGATTATTTCAGGGACAACATTTTTTTTTTTTTTTAAATCCACAAAAAACAAAAAAAACAACACAAAGTGTCTGTCTGCAGAGGTTTTTTATACTATGATATTGTGCTTGTACTCCAACAGTAGTGACAGTTTTTTTTTTGTACATGTTATATCATAGGAGTGGAATTTTTGCAGCCACAAACAAAAAGTCTGATAAAAAAATATAAAAGAGATATAAAATTATATAAAATAAAATATTTAAAAAAATAATATATTTAAAAGAAATATATATAAAATAATATATTTTAGATGCATTTTATGATTACATTAGAGGTGTGTTGATTCTCTCAGTTGGGACCAATGCAGTCACAAGACATTCTCTGAGTGCCTGCATGTCCGCATTCGGGGGATGATTACTGGTGAGCTGCAGCAGATAGTGAAACAAAAGTTGTTGCTCCTTTTCAATGTTGTGTTTCAACGTCTGTGCTAGTTTTACTCATATTTCTTTATTTTGTTCTTCTGTGCTACACTTCCAGCTGTGTAAGGGGGACGAAGCACAGCGCGGTTGAACATTAATTACGTCGTGAGGAGACTGACTTTCACGACGGTGGAACGAGATGGTCGCGCACGGACACACTTTTACACAAACACACGCAAATGTACACAAACACACACATTCACAGACACACACAGGATCACAGTCAATAAACGTGGATCGTTCTGTGCAGGATTATACCAAGCATCGTTGCTTGCCTACTGCGGCAATTTCTAACAGACTTTTCTGCCATGTTTGATAGAGGAAATATACTAACAGCTAATTACCGTGATCAAACTCAATTTAATTGCGACCAACGATCACAATCATATAATCGCCCAGTCCAAGTGAAACCTATTATCCACATCTTTAAGCTACATTTAAACCAGTGTGGGTGGCACTGGGAGAAAAGTTGGTAAAGCGCCTTTCCTAATGACTCGACGGCTGTGAGGAGGATGGCGGAAGCGGGAAGTGAACCTAGAACCTTCAAGTTGCTGGCACGGCCGCTCTACCAACTGAGCCGTCTTTGTGTGTCTTTATTCTTCTCATCATCCCCTCTTATTGATTTTGTGGCTAACCATGATGACAATGAGAATTAAGGGATTCTATTCAGAGGTTGTGCCAGTGAAGACTTCTGCTCACCTAACGAGTGAGTGTATCGCTTGTTTGCAGATTGATTCCAAATTGCAGGTGTCTTTGCCCACTTTGAATAAAATTATGGCTTCCATAAAAGTAACAAGTAAAATATTAACAGTAACAAAGTTGGGTAAATATATTAAATGATCCAGATGCTTCCTTAGTGTATGTACAAGATTCTCCATTGACTGACTCCACCTCCACGAAAAGAATTTAAAAAGACCAACTGAAATCAATCGAAAAGAAAAAGTCTAAAACTGTGGTTACTTGAAAATCAAAAACTGCACTCATAATGAGTCTTGAAATCCACTGAATGTGTTTTATTGTCACATATAATTGATTACTGCATTATTAGGGATATGGGTTGTTTTTAGAGAGATTTTTTCTGGTGATAAACCAGTCTTGTAACCCTGTCTGGTTACATACACATTGTTATGTATGCAAATGTGAACGAGTGCGTACATAATCACAACTATGTATGCCAACCTGAGCAAGAATACCTGCACACACACGTCCCTATAAGCAAAATAAGTGCTGGTGTAAATTACACCAGCACTTGAATGACAAACTTGTGAATTAGTATTTTGTAATGGGCAATGTGCAATTATCTTTGTGTATATCTTAACACTCAAGCACTTTTTAGCACTTGAGCACTCTTACACTTAAATACAACTTTCTATGGTCATTTAAATGCTGGTCTGTCATTAGTAATTTGGTTTATTGTTTTAATTTTGTTTTAGTCCCACTGTACTTTCTATTATCATTGTTTTATTGTTGTACGTGGCCTTGTTGTCCTGTTGTTTGGTGCAGTCTTGTTCTTATGTGTTTGGCATTAAAAGTTGGAAATTAGCCACCGGCTACGATCTTCATATTTACGCTTCAAGTTCGTCAATATGTACTGTCCCCATTTTTAAATTAAGTTATTCTTATAGCCAGACCTGTGTGTTTACTTCTGTACCTGACGGTTTTGTCTACAACTGTTGCCTTCCCCAGAGGTTGTCACGTGATGCCTTCTGAAGAACCATCAGGTACAGAAGTACACACACAGGTCTGGCTATAAGAATACAATTACGTAATTTTTTCAAGACCTAATGAACCTCTTTGGATTAAGAAATATGAGTTACAGTACCTGTTATAGGGAAAAAAAGGAACGACACCAGAAACGCCAAATAGTGACTACTGACAATCAGGGATGTATACAGAGTACCAATATATCTTTTGAGACCGGTTCCTAATTGGGTCGGTAGAGGAATACTTAATATTCTTAACAAATCATACGGATATCAGTATTTGTTTAATTCAGCCGACTGTCATAATTTTGACACGCTGTCACATTCAGTTCAAGTGCCGCTGCTACGCATGAAAAAAAAGACACGAGTAGATGGTAATCAGCTTGGAATAATCACAAACAAGGAATCTACGCCACACAAAAGTGTGTAACGCAACAATATTTTGTCCTCAAAAATCTCTCAAAGTCACACACGCCAGTGAGAGTTAGTCAGTTTGAAGTGAACGCGCTTTACTTAACTGCCACTACCGCGCTTCCTCAACCGGCATCCTAGCCATCCAGTACGTCACTGGCCAAGATGAATCCACTCAAAAATGTGAAAAATAAGGTAATCACTGGGTCTTTTTATTTAATTAGAACACCCTACACAAAACATACACATTGGTAGCTGTCCACACTCATTATGGCCTCCGGTCTGTCACTCAAACATGTCTGTGTGCAACATAAACACACATTACAATAGCTATTATTACAAAATGCACACCCACCTAACATGCTAATTGATTGTATTGATTTACGATATCTCGTTTAAAATGTCTGTACTCTGCACAAGGATTACAAACACAAATATTAATTCTAGCTGAGTAATTGTAATGCATAGAAACACAGTGATGGATCTGTGTGGTCTTTACAAGATGATGACATAACATCTACCTTGCACTTCAAACATCATTGACTTAAAAAGCAGGTGTTGATAAAAGACTCCCTGTTGTAATATGTTACATGATGTTGGTGGGAAACAACATCTTGTGCTAATAAAAATGTATGTTTACATCTTTATTAACATCATTCCGTACTGATAAGAATACAGATATTTATAATATCAATATCAGTATCCAGTGTTGGCGTTAATGCACTTTTTGTGTCTTTTTACGCATTGAAATCTGAAAGGACGCGAAATTCTGGAAGTCTCCGATTATCGCTTTTTCTGCCGGCGTTTTGTTTAAGGCATTTTCCGGACTATAAGGTTAAGCTCAGCCACCTCAATGCTTTTGACGCGTTGGAAGGGGTGATAATGGTCTTCAATTGTAGATGTCAAGAAAAGCTGTCAGTCTGTATGATTATAGACAATTAAAATGACCATTTTGCTTATGAACACTCCAAGCAAAGGTAAATGAAGGGCATTCTTACTCAACAGCCATTCATGTCACACTAAGGGTGGCCGTATAAACAACGCCACCACGGTCATAAACAAATGCCATATTGTGAAACCAAACTAAACAACAATGACAAACACATTACGGGAGAATATTTGCACCGCAACACAACATAAACACTACAAAACAAATACCCAGAATTCCCTGCAGTACCAACTCTTTCGGGACTCTACACTAATTTATTTGGTGCAGAGTGTAATTATAAGTGTCACCAGTAGATGGCAGTCAAATATAAGAGATAAGTCTCAAGTAAACAACACCAACATTTTAAATGTTCCATTGAAAATATAGAACATTACACATGGCGCTCTTGAAGATGATCTGTAAAACATAATCCATGCAACATTTTGACCAAAGAACTACAATTTCATGTTATGTAGACCACAAGGAAGTGTTTTACATTTAGAAAAAAAAATAAAATAAATATGACTCCTTTAATGCGCCCTATAATCCGGTGTGCCTAATATATGAAAAAAGATTAAAAATAGACCAAGCGGTAGAAAATGGATGGATGGCATTCATGGGCAGTGCACCTTATAATCCGGTGCGCCCACAACATTCACATACTAGGGCCAATTTAGTGTTGCCAATCAACTTATCCCCAGGTGCATGTCTTTGGAGGTGGGAGGAAGCCGGAGTACCCGGAGGGAACCCACGCAGTCACGGGGAGAACATGCAAACTCCACACAGAAAGATCCCGAGCCTGGGCTTGAACCCAGGACTGCTCAGGACCTTCGTATTGTGAGGCAGATGCACTAACCCCCTAACAAATATATACTATCAGCATAATACAGTCATCCCACAAGTTAATCATCAGAGTATATACATTGAATTATTTACAATCCGGGGGGTGGGATGAGGAGGGTTTCGTTGATATCAGCACTTCAGTTATCAACAATTGCATCATCAGAGAAATGGGCATTGAAACAGTGTACCGGTAGGTCTGACTTGGTAGGATATGTACAGCGAGCAGAGAACATAGTGAGTTCAGAAAGCATAAGAACAAGTATATACATTTGATTATTTACATTTGGTTAATTACAATCCGGGGAGATGGGATGTGGAAGGGGGAGGGTGTTAGTCAAGGGTTGAGGTTGACTGGAGGTGTTCTTTTAGTGTGGTTTTGAAGGAGGATAGAGATGCACTTTCTTTTACACCTGTTAGGAGTGTATTCCATATTGATGTGGCATAGAAGGAGAATGAGTTAAGACCTTTGTTAGATCGGAATCTGGGTTTAACATGGTTAGTGGATATCGATAACATCTTAACGATATACATCCTTACTGACACTAGTTTTGAGTCTCTAACATGAAAGTAGCATAGCTGTGTCAGTGAAACAATAATACCAGAAGTCTATACCTGTCTCCATATTTTCTCTTGAAGGAATTTACAGAAACGCCAGCCTAAGAACAACCCGAAACACTAGAAGGGCGACATTTTAGAAGCACGGTGCAAAGGCTTTACGAGGCAGACAGTGAGTGACTTCCGGTCTGCACACCAACATTAGTGGCAGGCCGCATGACTGGCTTAGCAGATCCCGTGGTTGGGTGGCAAGAAGCCAAGCCACGGTAATAAAGTGAATCACCTTCAAGGTGACCGTTAAGAAACGATATAGGGTTCCATGGCCTTCTAACACAGCCAAATGGCTAGTAGCCACAACTACAAGCAGGACGCAAACTTTGGATTTGTTTATCACTTTAGGGTCTGGATCTACATCCGGTTGTGATATACGAACGCCACTTGACTACGTAGTGACCCGACGTCACCTAAACATGCTAGCATGCTATTAGCTAAGTAGACCATTTTTACCTTTTGACAGCTTCATTCCAGAGCTGGCTGCCAACTGTGGTATGGCGGGTACACTTGAGGTCACCATGGTTTCTCCAAACGCCATGTTATGAATTCAGAACGGCAAGGTCGGCAGCACAGTATTATGTGAACTCTTGTCCCGCTTTCTGCAAGGGTGGTCTACCGTCGAGCTTGTCCTGGCTACGTCACTAATACAGCCGACGTCACAGAGAGCAAGGAAGCGGCTTAAGTTTAGCCCCCCACATCACTTCCTGTTTCGCTTTGGCGCTATTTTGAACACGACCTAGAAATGTCCATATACATCAAGGCTTAAAGATATGCCGCTTGGTATCTGCCACATTTTAAATCAATATACAAGTGTGCATCGTATGTTTGTGTGTTATGAGGCCCACAGGCTGTATTAATTATTTCAAACATTGCTTGAAATAGCGCGATTCGCCTGGTAATAAGGGAAGGGAACTTGCTTGACAAATACAGTCTTTGGCGACGGCGGTATGAGAGTTTGGATATTATTTAAGGAAAAGCTTACCAACTCAAAAAGTCACTCGATGGCACATAAACGGTTTATACAGTACCCAATTAATTTTATATGGAAAACTTATTTAGAAACAGAATACGCCGAAGTTGACGAATGGGCTTATGTAATTCACCGAGGCAACACAAGAGGGGGCCACATAAACTACTGCAAAAAAGATCTGACAAAATATAAGATAAAAAGACTACATTTTAGAAAAAATGTAGTAAAACTAGTGAAATTATCGGTCTATGCAGCTAGTTACTTTTACTTCATCCTAAAAGACAAAATATAATTATTCATGCTGAAATAATTATAAAGTCAATGACTATAAATAAGTAAATAGCTCTTAAAACTGAGGACATTTCTAGAAATACAATTTTAAATCTGAGCATGTGTCAAATAATTTGCAGTGTAGGCATTTGTGTCATGCAAAGGTTTGTCTAATTATACTGCACTTCAGTTAAATGACCGGTACACAATTTTGACTGACCATCAAAGAAGTGCATTGTTAAGTGAGATTGTGTAGCCTTGGTGCAAGTCTACAAAAGTGCCTAATGTTGTGGTTACAGAGTCTATACAACCAAAGCACTTCATCATTAATAAACGAGGCACCAATTGCCTGTGAAAATTGCATGAGAAAATTGAAAGCTATAGCATGACGTCAATTTGTAATGTAAAAGTCAGAATGGACGTTGGAAAGATTGCATGCTGTGACCCAGTTATTAATTATTCCTCTCAAAAAGGCGTTAGAATGAGTCCACACTGGAGTCAGAGGTTTTTATTACACAGTTTAATCAACACACAAAGCTCAACGAGCCTCTCAGGTAATTCAATATACAGAGGTTTTGTGCAAGAAGAGTGTGTTCTCCTTGCACTCAGAGCCCAAGCCAGTCCCAGAGCCATTTCAGATGTTAGCCTCTAGTTTAACAAAAAGCATATAACAAAAAAAATAAAATAAAAGCAACCTAAAGAGTTATGGGTAGGGGGGTAAAAACACAGGTTGAACTAAGAAAAATAAATTGTTTAAATACCTGGTCCAAAACCTCCACTTTGTCAATAAAGAAAAAGATGGCGGTAGTTGAGGGGGTTAGTTATCTGTGTGTGTTATGTGTGTGTGTGTGTTTTCAGCTGTGTACAAATGGTTCAACTCTGGGAGGTGTGAGGAGCAGGAAATATGGAGATAAATTCAAGTCAGTTCATAGTATCCAACAGAAGGCCTATTCATTATGTTTTCATTGAATAAATGAAGTACAGAGTGCCTTTCCACCCACTGTCAGTCTGCCTTCTCGAAGGATGTGAATCAAAAAAGAAAAAACAATAAAGGATGCAGAGTGTCAATGTCCCTCCAATTTATTGTGCCCCTCCCCCCTAAAACGGGAACTGAAAAAAGGTTTAGATGCTCAAAGGAATGCTTTAAGTGATGAAGGGCCTGGGGAAGGTAGCAAAAGCCACACCTGCTTGGAGACCAAATAAAAGACTAGAGAGTGAGGAAGCAGGGGCCACAACAGAGAGGATGGCAAGTCGGCTGTTAGTACGTGGGAGGGTGTGCAGGTGAGAATGGGAGGGGTTGAAGCAAGACAGATGAAGAGAGATGACACGAATGGGGGGCACGGGGTGTCGAGGGACTCTTACAGGTAATCTGGTGGTGGTGTGTGTGTGGGGGGAGAGGGAGGGTGTGGCTCAATGAAAGCACTCCAATGGAAACCAACAACTTTTCATTTGTTTGTATGTGTTTTTTGTTTGTTTTCTCTTTACATCTCAAGCTCCCCAATCTTTTGCCGTAGAGCTGGTTGGCAATGATTCCGCTCCAACACTACATTGCATACTTTTGTGTCCATTCCCGGGCTATTTTGTTGTACCTGTGAGCACACAAGGGAGACAAAACCATTACAAAATATATCTGCTGCCTGACGTTTTATTGATCAATAGCATTCCACCACCCCAATGTGTTTGTGTCACTGTGGCATCTCTCTACGTCACTTGTGTGTGAGTGACTGGACGAAAAAACATGGACTCGTTTGGGGAGAAGTTGTTTGTCTCCACCTGTTGTGGTGTGCATGCATAAACCTCCAGATCCTGAATAATGATGCCTATTTGAGGCGTGGTGTTCACTATTCATTCACGTGGATGAAGGTTAATTATGCCATGGTGTCCATCAGAGCAGAGGCTACTATTTGAAAAAAATAGGTAAATAGTCCTTCCTGGATTATGCCATACATTTTTGTAATTATTGCTGCCGAAAATGTCTGGTTTTGCAGCATGATTTGAGGTTTATTTTTTCCCAATAACACTGCAACAGCTTGTGATTCCACAAATGTGTACTGAATGTTAATGTACCTGTGACACACTGTAATGTGTGGTTATGTATTCTTTATTGACAGACCCTTTATATTTTAGCGTTTATGATGGGTGTTGTATCTCCATAATACTACCAGGAGGTATTACCATCTCAGTAAGTCCGTTGGTAAAGCAGGCAAGCTAGAGAAGAAAAAAACACTACTTGTTGTCATTTATGTATCCTTTACAGGAGTACACTTTATCTACCAACTACAGGTATTGGATAAAGTTGCATGGATTGGTTGAAATAGTGCCGATATGAATGATTTAGCGCGATCACAACATCGTGAAATCGGGTAGTGTCTGTTCAATGTTGTGTTAAAAAAAAGCCTGCTGCTTGCCAATCAGTCACAACATAGTGAAGAACTTAAAGGGGAACATTATCACAATTTCAGAAGGGTTAAAACCATTAAAAATCAGTTCCCAGTGGCTTATTTTATTTTTCGAAGTTTTTTTCAAAATTTTACCCATCACGCAATATCCCTAAAAAAAAGCTTCAAAGTGCCTGATTTTAACCATCGTTATATACACCCGTCCATTTTCCTGTGACGTCACATAGTGATGCCAATACAAACAAACATGGCGGATAGAACAGCAAGGTATAGCGACATTAGCTCGGATTCAGACTCGGATTTCAGCGGTTTAAGCGATTCAACAGATTACGCATGTATTGAAACGGATGGTTGTAGTGTGGAGGCAGGTAGCGAAAACCAAATTGAAGAAGAAACTGAAGCTATTGAGCCATATCGGTTTGAACCGTATGCAAGCGAAACCGATGAAAACGACACGACAGCCAGCGACACGGGAGAAAGCGAGGACGAATTCGGCGATCGCCTTCTAACCAACGATTGGCATGTGTTTGTTTGGCATTAAAGGAAACCAACAACTATGAACTAAGTTTACAGCATATGAAATACATTTGGCAACAACATGCACTTTAAGAGTGCAGACAGCCCATTTCAGGCGCGCTAAGAACATATATTTTTCCACGATTTCAGCACTCAGGTTAACCATACCTAAATAGACACAAAATACTGCATTACACAAGACTACCCGAATGTACTCGAATGATTGAAAAAAATAAATGTTTTTAAGCTAAATTATTGGTAAACACAGTTTATGTATAATAATTTACGTAAAACCGCGAGTAATGAATAAAGTTTTCATCAATTAATATATTCTGTAGACATACTCTCATCCGCTCTCTTTTCCTGAAAGCTGATCTGTCCAGTTTTGGAGTTGATGTCAGCATCTGCTTTGAGTGTCGCAGGATATCCACACATTCTTGCCATCTGTGTCGTAGCATAGCTTTCGTCGGTAAAGTGTGCGGAACAAACGATTGACCATTTTGTCGGCTTTCCCCACAGCCTCGTATTTTGAACAAATTTCGTCCAATTTCTTGCCACTTTCGCATCTTTGGGCCACTGGTGCAACTTGAATCCATCCCTGTTCGTGTTGTTACACCCTCCGACAACACACCGACGAAAGTAAGAAAATGGCGGATTGCTTCCCGATGTGACGTCACGTTGTGACGTCATCGCTCCGAGAGCGAATAATAGAAAGGCGTTTAATTCGCCAAAATTCACCCATTTAAAGTTCGGAAATCGGTTAAAAAAATATATGGTCTTTTTTCTGCAACATCAAGGTATATATTGACGCTTACATAGGTCTGGTGATAATGTTCCCCTTTAAAACTTTTTTTTTTACAATTCTATTTAGCCAAATAAACACTAATAATAATAAAGATAACGATGAAAGCTATATGGTGCAAGACTACCTAATGATGATATTTTTTTACATCAGCAGTTGTATGTGTACTCTATTTAAGTACCTAGAACTAGAGCACAACTATAAAACACAAACATAAAAAAAAATCCCAATCAAAAACTATGATGTGAATAAGAAAACATACTTTTCCCTGTCCGTCTTGTAGATACGGGCGATCTCCGGTACTAAGGGGTCATCCGGGTTTGGGTCGCACAGCAGAGAGCAGATGGACAGGAGAACTGAGAAGGACATGGCAAAGGTGAACAAACCATCAACCAGAATAACGTTTTTGGTAGCAGCCAGCACTTGGATGTGATGACATCATAGAAAAAGACCTTTGTCTCTGACATATGAAAATCCTGCTTTAATATGTCCATCCATCCATCTTCTTCCGCTTATCCGAGGTCGGGTCGCGGGGGCAGCAACCTAAGCAGGGAAGCCCAGACTTCCCTCTCCCCAGCCACTTCGTCCAGCTCTTCCTGTGGAACCCCGAGGCGTTCCCAGGCCAGCCGGGAGACATAGTCTTCCCAACGTGTCCTGGGTCTTCCCCGCGGCCTCCTACCGGTCGGACGTGCCCTAAACACCTCCCTAGGGAGGCGTTCGGGTGGCATCCTGACCAGATGCCCGAACCACCTCATCTGGCTCCTCTCGATGTGGAGGAGCAGCGGCTTTACTTTGAGCTCCTCCCGGATGACAGAGCTTCTCACCCTATCTCTAAGGGAGAGCCCCGCCACCCGTCGGAGGAAACTCATTTCGGCCGCTTGTACCCGTGATTTTGTCCTTTTGGTCATAACCCAAAGCTCATGACCATAGGTGAGGATGGGAACATAGATCGACCGGTAAATTGAGAGCTTTGCCTTCCGGCTCAGCTACTTCTTCACCACAACGGATCGATACAGCGTCCGCATTACTGAAGACGCCGCACCGATCCGCCTGTCGATCTCACGATCCACTCTTCCCTCACTCGTGAACAAGACTCCGAGGTACTTGAACTCCTCCACTTGGGGCAAGATCTCCTCCCCAACCCGGAGATGGCACTCCACCCTTTTCCGGGCGAGAACCATGTACTCGGACTTGGAGGTGCTGATTCTCATCCCAGTCGCTTCACACTAAGCTGCGAACCGATCCAGTGAGAGCTGAAGATCCTGGCCAGATGAAGCCATCAGGACCACATCATCTGCAAAAAGCAGAGACCTAATCCTGCAGCCACCAAACCAGATCCCCTCAACGCCTTGACTGCGCCTAGAAATTCTGTCCATAAAAGTTATGAACAGAATCGGTGACAAAGGGCAGCCTTGGCGGAGTCCAACCCTCACTGGAAACGTGTCCGACTTACTACCGGCAATGCGGACCAAGCTCTGGCACTGATCATACAGGGAGCGGACTGCCACAATCAGACAGTCCGATACCCCGTACTCTCTGAGCACTCCCCACAGGACTTCCCGAGGGACACGGTCGAATGCCTTCTCCAAGTCCACAAAACACATGTAGACTGGTTGGGCAAACTCCCATGCACCCTCAAGGACCCTGCCGAGAGTATAGAGCTGGTCCACAGTTCCACGACCAGGACGAAAACCACACTGTTAATATGTGTCATTCAATATGCACATAAAACACAATTTTTTATAAGTTTAGCTAGAAATGCACTAGTGTAAATTCAGTACTATTGTTTTGCTTTTCATGTTTTTACCCACCTATGGCAAATGCATTTGCCAATAAAACAAATATGATGTTTATGTTCCCCCACTGCAATGACAAGGGAGTAGCAGTAATTGACCTTGACTAAAAAAGTAGGTTTAAAGTTTGTTCAAATTATAAGACATAATAATAATAATACTGCAGTGCTCCCTTGCCATAATATGGTTCATTGTATTTTTATACACATGTATTTGTTATTTATTCTCTTCAACATAAATATGCCCAGAAGATAAATATTATTGGGCCTAACCTTACATTCAGCACTTTGTAATGATTTTAGTAGGGATCTATGTCCGCAAACAAATCAATTATCATGTTGGGACGATTAGAGACAGCTTTTGGTAGAGTAGTAAGGATAATGTGCATGATATGGCAGTCACAATGGATTTTCTTGGTTCTGTAATTTCTAAAATAGTAGTGCAGTTAGTTGTGTAAAATTACCTTTGGAGATGGTGAGAGCTGGAGACCACTGTGATCGCAGGATGTCAAGACAAATGCTGCCATTGCTGTTGATATTTGGATGGTAGATTCTTGTGGTAAATGCAACCTGACCAGACAACAAACCCAACGAGGTCAACATTAAAGGGTACACAAGTGTAAGATCTCTGCCACTTGTAATTAGGGCCATGTCCACACGAACACGGATACTTTCAAAAACACATATCAGGAGTTTAAACGATCTCCATCAACCAAGCGTAGTTTCAAAACAGTCTCTGTCCACACGCCAAAGCATACACCAGCTGTCATGCACATTTTGTCCAATTAGAAGCCTTGAAAAGCAGTCACAGCTGACTTGGTGGCATGACGCCTCTGTTAATATGATCATGTTAATTGTATGTTGAAGAGGTTCATTTAGCCTACTGATGTGTATTTATCAATCAATCAATCAATGTTTATTTATGTAGCCCTAAATCACAAGTGTCTCAAAGAGCTGCACAAGCCACAACGACATCCTCGGTACAAAGCCCACATAAGGGCAAGGAAAAACTCACCCCAGTGGGACGTCGATGTGAATGACTATGAGAAACCTTGGAGAGGACCGCGTATGTGGGTAACCCCCCCCCCCCCCCCTCTAGGGGGGGGGGGGGGGGGTTATAAATGGTTGATTTATATAGGCTAGTAAGGTAAAGTTTTGTACCTGACGACGTCACGCTAACATCACGTGACACCTCTGATGACGGCTGCAGAAGCAAGGTAGCCAAAACTTGTCAGGTACAAAACTTTACCTTACTAGCCTATATAAATCAACCATTTATAAATATCATGTTAATTGTGATATGCGAGACATACAATGACATGTACATTACTTTTAAAACTAGCCCACATGTACACAGGAGCATTGTGAATCTTTTTTTAAGTGCCTAAAGCGAGCTTACGAGCCTGTGCTGCTAAAACCCAACACTCGTGGAATTATAACACGTTTATTCAGCAACATGGTGATATATTACATGTGCAGTGAAGTAAAAATTGTTTAAATCCGTGCACACTAACAAGGAACCCTCTTGGTGAGTGTGCTGCTGCAAAACCCTTGTGGAATTATAAGGCATTATATCATCAATGTAGTGATATACTACATGTGCAATGAAGTGTGCACTGTCTTCAACATCAGTACACACTAACAAGGAGAAAGCTACATCATGTTTTTTTTTATTCTTCATCGCAAGCGTGCGCACAGTCTACACAAATGGAACCAACACATGTAAATACATAACTTCATGATCTGTTTGAAATAACGTTTTTAAACATGAAATAATGTCGCACCTTTCTTATAACACAAAGCAAAAAATCTTGCTTATCCAAGGTGTCCTATCTGCTGGAGGTCCTACAGGGATCTTATCCAAAACAGCCGACTGTCATTGGCGTCACCAGTGTTGTGTCGCAGAAGATAGAGTGTAGCAACAGCAGCGTCTTTCAAAGCCCATTTTAAGGCATCTTTTCATCAATGGACAGTGAAAATAGCTGAATGTTGAAGTTTAAACATACAATATATCCTCTATGTTTAAAGGCAGTAATGTTTATTATATACTGTGCTTTAGAAATGCCAGTGCACAACCTTGACATCATCAGATGAGTACAAGTCTCCCTTTAAGCCATATACCCACTAAGTCAGACCTACACTGTTTCAATGTCCATTTCTCTGATTATGCAATTGTTGATGACTGAAGTGCTGATATCAACCCCCCTCCACATCCCACACCCCGGATTGTAAATAATGTAAATAATTCAATGTATATACTCTGATGATTAACGTGTGTGATGACTGTATTATGCCGATAGTATATATTTGTACCATGAATTGATTTACTTGGACCCCGACTTAAACAAGTTGAAAAACGTATTCAGGTGTTACCATTTGGTGGTCAATTGTACAGAATATGTTCTATACTGTGCAATCTACTAATAAACGTTTCAATCAATCAATCAAACGCAAAGGCTGGTAAAGTGTCAGTGTGGACATGGCCTTATATTGTGTCTTGCTTACCTTTGGTGGTTTGAAGGGGTAATCTGTGGGGAAGTGGATGGTCAAGAAGAAAACCCCGCCTTGGTAAGGACTGTCATTCTAATGTAGGCAGAGGAAAACATTTAGCATAACACATTCCCCAAGGAGCTCCATGGACAATAAACATATACTCTGCCAATACATTAAATGGAACGACCAGTAAAATAAAATATGCATAAACAATACTTACAGGCCCCATTATTGTTGCTTGCCAGTGAAAACCTGAAACAGACCAAAATAATTGATCAGCGGGGCCCAGGAGAAGGAAAAAAACTACCGTACATGCAAGATACTTCATTTGCTCTTACTTCTATCTATTTAACATTTGTTCGCCAGTTATTTCCACTTGGATACAAAATGCTACCAGAGAGCTACTCATGTGGCCATACTAGCTTAAAAAAATCAGTAAAATTGCAATTGTTATTTACACTTCTTACAATGCATCTCATTGGTACCAACACAGGATGAGAGAACCCAATAATTAAAATTAATATTTTTTTAAAATATTGATAAATCTAGGCAAACAGAAATAATTATTGACATAATCCATAATACCCCAACTCCAATAAAAAACAAAAAAACAGGTTGAATGGATTGCAATTATGTTTAAGGACGATAATTAAAACTGACATTTGTGTTAAAGCTGAATTTCACATGCTGATTATGCATGGATTCATTGATATGCTGCCGTGGTGCTCAGCTTCCACTCAGCCTCTCCTAAGGCTGTCACTCTGTGAACTACTGCTGCTTTTCTATTGCACAATTCCAACAGCTCGGCTATTAGCCTTGTATAGATCGTATTTGTACTTAAAAAAATAGGGAACAGAAAACCACGACACGTACACGTCAGTCATAAGCTAACAAACAATACAATGAACATGAGGGTCCATATGTTTTCCCCATAATGTGGCTCGTGGTCAGAAAATACAGGACTATACATTCATTTATTTGTCTACCTGCCATGATTACATCTGGACAACCATAAATAGATTTGCCGTTACCTGTTCACACTCACACATGTCAAAGTTCACACAGACCCCAAATAAGGATATGAAAATTTCATATCACGGTTATCGTGAGCAAAATGATCACTGTTATCATTATTGTTGAATGTGTTTAAAAAGTACTTATACAAACATTGAAATCTTTCTCTGTTCAGCGGTCATTGAACGCACCATAAAAACACCTCTGTCTCGTAATCCTTGATCACACACCTAAGAGAGGACAGCTTGTAGGTTCAACGTGCACAATTGAATATCTTAGATGGTCAGACCGCAATGTGTTGGATTGGGGTAAGTTGTTTCTTAATAGGGAAATATGTTATTGTGTCTTGTTTTCATGTTAACATTTAAGAAAGCGAGCTGGTGCCAGTCAGTTCATCAGTTTATAAAAGTGCAGTTAAAAATCAAGTTTTTTCCATTATTTTAATTTAAACCGTAATACTAAACGTCGGGAGTTTTACTGCAGTTATTATTATGGTTTATCGTTACATCCCGAATCCCAAAAACAGTTGTTTAAGAATGTACCTGTAACACCTGTAAACTTGAAAGTGCTTGCTTGGGCAGACTTTCAGTTTGGTTCAAATTAGGGATGTCAAACTTAACACATTAACTCATGCGACTATCAACAAATTGTTTACCATGAATTGATTTACGAGGACCCCCACTTAAACAAGTTGGAAAACTTATCCGGCCAGGTGTTACCATTTAGTGGTCACACTAAATGGTAAATTGCACTTTACTGTGCAATCTACTAAAAAGTTTCAATCAATCAATGCATTAATCATGTATCAGCACAGATTAATCATCTCATTTATTTTGACTGTGAATGTTCCTTTACCTTGAACGCGGCTGGTGACCTGAAAGGCGGCACGGGATGTTATACAGTCAGTAAACCAAAATGGGTTTAACAAGTTCTGAGCAAATAAATGGTGTATTCAAGTAAAAAACCTTTTTTAAATGTTCATGTATGACATTCTGACAATGTATCAAAAATAATGGGGTCTTTTTTACAGTTCATTTAAATTACGCAAGCAATTCACAATTCAAAAGTGTGATCAATCTTATTTTTTTAAATGATCGGTTGACAGCACTAATTTAATTATATGCACCCAATTTATTTGTTCATCTGGAAGAATTGTATGCTATCATAAGGGGTTGCAACAATTAATGGTGTAGAATAAAGCTGCAACTCATATTCAGTTGCTTCGATTAATTGTTTAATGAGTGTAAATAATCAAACCCGCATCGCAGGGCCTGGAACTTTAAACTGCATACATAGTTTCTCCACGGCCGCTAAATATATCACACATGAGATTGATGAGAGCGGTGGTGTGTGGGTGCCTTGAAATGCATGTGGCATGTGTGTTTGTCTTTTTATAGTAATGCACACATGCTAAAAGTGCAATTTTAATGTTGATGATGCATTTATTTGGGGAAAAAAAGGTTATTGCAAGCGGAAAATTCATTGTTTATTTAAAATATTTTCCCTAAAATACGCACTGAGGCTATGAAGTGTGTTTTATTTGATTACTCGATTAAACTAATCGATAGATTACTCGATTACTAAAATAATCTATAGCTGCAGCTCTAATCATGTTATTCATATGGTAAATCAATGTTTAGCATGTGTGTTTTGAATCACAAATCCTTATGGTGATACCAAAAAGGTGTCTGTCCTTTAGTCAGCCAGCAAAGGTTTACAGTACCCATACAGCAAATAATATACTTGGGAGTTCCTGCTTTGGTCAATGGAGAAGCATCAATAGCAATATGTTAAACGCAGATTATGTAGTTCGCAGTGCAAAAGTGGAAATATTATATTTTTTAAGGGTTGCATGTTTAACTTTGGCAAGGAACACACAAGGTGTTTAAATAATGCAACAATCTACTATTTCTCATGATAAATCCAGTTTCTGGATTGTGTTACTGGCTGTAGGTACAGTACAGACTGTTGTACAAATGTTAAGTAGAATGGGCGCCTCTATGTCTGTTTATTTGCTATTTAGACTTCACTGGAAACTTGCCATCATCTGTCACCCATTTATTGAAGTGGTCCTATTATCATAACACTTGTACACAATGTCCTTTGTACAAACAATAAATACAGGTTGAATGATATTAGCGCTTGTGCTACAAATACTTGTACACTGATTGACAGTTTGTAGTCGCTATTGTAAATACAGATTTGTAAAAAGCCATAATGACAAATTACGTGTTGCTCTCAAATGCATCTGAGCATGTTTAACAGTAAAAATAACTTTACGCAATGAGCCCTCTTTTCGGTCATTCACAATCTTTGTCAATGTGGGCAGAGAGCAAGACCACCAGCTTTACACACGCACAGGAAGCAAGGACAGAGAGCATGGTGACTCGCCAATAAGAAGTTTTGCAAAGTACCAAAATTAGGAGGGGAAAAAATAGGACAACAAAGCCAAATGTCCCTTTGTGGGAAAATGTCACCTTGTTTTTTTAACTGAGAAAAAAAATGCACTTTAAAATGTTCAATAATTAAGTACTATTTTTGCTTACATAAATGAGTCAATTTTGTGTTTGTTTATTTATTTAGGATAAAGTGATTGCCCTTCCAATTACAGTACAATACATTCTTACATATTATGATTACAATACACTATAAACACTGTATAGTCTTTATCAGGTATTAATACAGCTTAAGAGCATGATGTAGACAAAAGCTCCGATTCTGTCTGCATAAAGCCAAATATTTTTGCAAGTACATTTTTGAACACTGTTCTGTGTGGCACCTTGAGACAAAAAAATGTTGATTGACAGCCTCAAAATAACATGTTTTCCTTTACATGTTCGTTTCACAGTTGTATACATTTATATGTATAAAATATAAAAATCACAATTTTGGAGATACAAATCGCAAATAGGTTTTTTCTCAAACTCCCGCAGCCATTCTTCCAATTTCAAATGTTAAATTTTGTGTCTCTGTACAGAAAACAAAATAACCTGTTTTCAATGAAGAAGTCCTGTGTGAGCGCACAGGACTTTATGTTAGTTTTAAAGAGTAAAGCGCACTTCTCACCAGGGCAAAGCTGAGGACTTCAGAAAAGGCACAGTAATTAATAAGAAAAAAATGTTTTTCTCTGCACTCAGGCAGCACACAAACTCCCCTGTTTCACATCGATTAGTGATTGAACAATTAAAGCTTATTTTAGAATATTTTGTTTAAAGAGGGGAAAATGACACTTTGAAAATCCCTGCCTAATTAATCATTTCTCATCCTTACTAAAGCTTTTAGCTATGTCTTGAAGGAGTTCACATTTAGCTAGATTAAATTAGTACATTGTTTTCCATACATTAATTTATTTGTGGTGTTGGTGCTACCAGTTGTGTGGCGGTATGCATCGTAACTCCGCTTTGGGGAAAAAACAATAAATCATACACATGCAGCTGAGATAGACTCCAGCGACCCCCCCGCGACCCCAAAAGGGACACGCGGTAGACAATGGATGGATGAATGTGGTCTGCCAGAGAAAAGGTGAAGTAGCAGGAGGAATAAGTGTTGCTAACTTAACGGGCGTCGTTAAAATTAGCCAGTGTTCAGACCTCCGCTGTAGATACTACAGTGTCTGGAACAGATTAATTGGGTTAGCATTATTTGAATCACATATTCATAAAATCATCACTCCACTCACCCGAGTAAAAAAATGGTGTTGCCTTTAACAAATATCTTATTTTGGTAGGTTCATGTGTGCTGTTGCACTGACAGGGTTTATACCTGCCCGCCTCAATTTTTGTGGTCCACAGACATTTATTATGCCACTTTACATTGCTTGTTTAACTACAAACATAATAAAACAATCACTTTCAGTACAATGTCTGCACTCACTGGGATGCTGACTGATGGGACTTTCATATCTTCCTGTTTAATCATAACCCTCATGCAGATTAAAAAAAAAAATTGAATAAAAAATTTAAAAGGTTGGCATCTTTTCATGTCTTTCTCGCAATCTCCGGGTCTAATACGTGATTGTTTTATGATGTTCGTAGTTTGTATTGCTTGTGGCTACATGGTGCTTAATGTTTCAGTATAGTGAGATCTACTTAGATCTCTGCACCCAGCTTCTAAGACTTGTAGCCCATCCTCCATACTAGGGCTGGGCTATATATCCATATGCGCGATATATCGCGGGTTTGTCTCTGTGCGATATAGAAAATGACTATATCGTGATATTCGAGTATACGTTCTCACGCAGTTGCTTTTAGCTGCGGGCATTACACTACAGGCTCTCCTCGCTCTTTCCTGTCTCTCCTTCTCACAGACAGCAAGAGCAGCTTCTACACACGTCACATACGTATATGCCCTCGCGCAGCAAAGAGGTAGCAGCATGGCTAACGTTAGCTGTGATGCTACCAGTAATACAAGAGAAAAAAGGTGCAAATCTGGTAACAAATGAAGGAATAATTAATTCCCCCAAAAAACAGCAGGGGGTCCATCGTCTGGCGGTGGTTTGGCTTCAAGTGGGAATATGTCGAACAGACAACCGTAATTTGTCAAATGTGGGGCAAAAGCGTGGCTATAAAAAGTAGCATTACTGCTAATATGTAGCATCATTTCAAAAGTCACCTGCTAGAGAATGAACAGTGCTTACTCCGCATGTCAACATCTCCGTTTGGTGCCACACGCCCACACCATCAAAATGCAGAGGCAAACATTTCCAGATCAACACCGTATGAAAAAAATAGTGATATTTTTAGTTGTGATTTCCTTCTCTGCATGAAAGTTTTAAAGTAGCATATATTAATGCAGTATTAAGAAGAATGTTTTAATGTAGACACATAGAATCATCATACTGCTGTGATTATATGCATCAAGTGTTCATTCAAGGCTAAGGCAAAATATTGAGATATATATCGTGTATCGCCATATGGCCTTAAAATATCGCGATATTAAAAAAAGGCCATATCGCCCAGGCTTATCCATACTGTATATTCAGACTGAAAAATTGTCCCAAAGTAGTTATTATAGAATCTCATGGAGTCTGCCATTATTAGTTATAGCTGTATTTCTTTGAACGAAATAGCAAACATTGTGAATCCATGTGTCGCCGTAATGCTTAAAATGAGCAAAATTGTAAATATTGCATGTTATTATGAATGTGCATGATACTACAATACATACTGTATATACTTACACCATTTATATAAAACCTTGATTTAAATTTTTGGATGTTGTTTAGAGCGCTTTATAGGTGGAATAAATCGAAACCCAGTTACCTCTATTGTTAGCAATCTACCATAAATTGAATATTACAAATTAGAATGCATAAAAAAAGAGAAACATTTATTTTTGTCTTTAAGGATTGTGAATGACAGACAATTCCCCCCAAAATGCAGTGCCCCTTTAAGTTTCACTTTCGTTTTTGTAGCCATTCGCATATAGACACTCCGCCGGCTGTCAGGAGCATAGTTTGCATGAAAATAGCGTGGTCCGAGTTTGCTGGTAAAAGAAAAGTGGACAGTGAAAATCGGCAATTCCAAGAAAATTGGACTGAAACCAAGTAACCTGACCAACCTAAATAAATTGACCTCAAATTATTTGTACACCGCCAAGATTTGAGCACCCCTTGCATAACGTAATTTAAAAAATCTGAAACATTGCTATTAATACAATTAGGGTTGTCCCGATAACATTGGTACCAACAACAAAATGTATTTTGATAGTTTGCTTCTTTTTTTAGATGCTTTTCAAAATAAAGGGGACCACAAAAAAGTAATTATTGCCTTTGTTTTAACAGAAAATCTTGTGATACAATAAACATTAAACATGTTTCTTATTGCAATCAAAACACAATTGTGGCATTAAATACCAGTGAACATACAGTACTGGACAATGTATATTTTATTAGTAAGTAAGCAAACAGGTTACAAAGGTTCCTAATTTGGCTGCAGACGTATGCAGCACATATTGCAGCTGAGATAGGCTCCAGCACCCCCCGTGACCCCAAAAGGGACAAGCGGTAGAAAATGGATGGATGGATGGATGGATGTCAAAATTATGAGGGACAAGCGGTAGACAAGGATGGATGGATGGATGATTAATCTACTTGTTCATTTACTGTTGACATCTGGTTAATTTCTGTTTCAACCAGTTCAATCTACAATTATGTTATTAATAGACTTGTTCATCTACTGTTAATATCTGGTTATTTTCTGTTCCATCTGCACTTCCGTTAAAATGTTATAAACACTTATTCTTCTGTTTGGATGCTTAACATACGTTTTGGGTGATACTACAAATTTGGGTATCTATCCAATACAAAGTAGTTACAGGGCCTTGCACTGGTCATAATTAAAGCTATCCTGTGTCCGATGACTTATTTCCTGAGTTTATAAACAATAAAAAAATTACAAAACATCTTGTGATAAAAAAAATAATTGATCATTGTAGTGTCATATATATACGGTGTTGTACTTGTTATCGTTGGTGTCAATATTTGTAAAGAACCACCCATTTGTTTACATTCAGGAGCGCAAGCTTGCCAATAGCTATAGTTCCCTCCTACAGTGTGTAGTGAAGCATGTTTTGCTATTCCTCGTCCTGCAGGGATGATACTTGTAAGAAATGTAGTTTATTTCTTGCCATGGAGGCGAGGATTACTGATTTAGAAGTATCTTACGACACTACAGAGGGATTAGCTAGCTATGTTTTAAAGCACCGCTTGTACAGCAGCGCTTCAGTGTCTATAGTGTTACTTTTATCGTTAGTTTTAAAGCCAAAATACAACCATTGTCCCTCCTCTGTCTTCACACTGCTTCTACTTTTAAGTGCTGTGTGTGTGTTTATTAACATGCGCCTTATTTTTCAAAGACAGTGAAGTACATTTTTTAATTCATTAGTACCGCGGTATTTTATTAGTGCCAGTATACCGTACAACCCTAAATACAATACTACAAAGATTAGGCTTTAAATATACGTTTTAATTAACCTTTTGGTTTGAAATAAATCACCACATAAATCCGGCCCTCACACTGTCTGCTGTGAAAAATGTTGGCCCTTGGACACATTTATATGAAGACCACTGTTCTATTCTAAGAGTGTGACGATACACTCAGCTTGCGAGACGATATATTTGGAATCACAAATTGATATTTTGACATTACGGTACTTTTAATAAAACTGCAGTAACAAAATATATAATGGGAGAAACATTTCAGGTGCATTTTGAAATGTTTTATGGCTTTGCATGCATGACCTAAATCAAATAAGCTGGCAATGACCCAGCACATACAAAGCTCTGTTCTATTGTGTCTTGATGGCCGTGGTTGACGAATTTGATGGCTTTTGCTTGGACATAAACAGGGTGGCGGCTGTTGGATTCCGATGAAGCAGAGCAGCCACGCGTCTCAGCCACCGAGGCCAATTTGTAGTGTGCACCGAACACTTAATGTGCGGTTACGGCACCGCCTTGCCCACGCCCACTTTCATGATGCATGCATTGTCAATCTCAGTGGTGATCCCGTGGTTCAGTCTTTGGAGCTCCCAGTCGGTGACGGCTGCTCGAGAGGCTTCAGCCCTGTGTCCACGAGACAGCATTTTTCTTAGATCCAGAAATATTGTCACATTTTAATATCGCGAGATATTGTGAGAGAACATCTCGTCACACCTCATTCAGTCTATACAGTTACGGTCAAAGCTACTGATGCCGTGTGTCTTATTTGTCCTCTGCAAGATACCTATGTAGTCCTGCTCGGAATGAAAATAAAAACAAATGCTGAACACTTAATGTTGGCTAACAAAATGTTTTCCTCCGTGTGATATATTAAAAACTATGCTACAAATCTTACAAAAAGCATGAACAGGGCTGTACGCTTAGCTTTTTCAGTAGTAAGACAGGTGCAACTAAATTAAAACAATTAGGACAGAAACTTTTTTGTAGCACAGAAAAAAATTCAGGAGCAATATGAAATAGCTTGAACACATTGCCATCATAAGGCCTACTGTAACACTCAATTAAACACGGACAACATCCCTAAACTCAACTAGCTAGTTATGCCCATAAACTAACCCATATATGGAAATATACGTTGACGAAACTAAATATCTCCACCATGCCTTGATTTTAATTTTTGCGACTGATGGGGATCCCAAATACACAAAAACAGGTACCAACCAGTAAGAAAAGTAGGTTTTGCATAATATGTACTCAACTAAAAAGGTGTTTTTGAGATAAGAAAATAACTTGAATAATTTTTCAAAAGTCAATTATAATCTCCAATCTTCTTAAAAAACATTTAGCTATGCTCCATTCTTCAGCTCACAAAAGAACTAAATGTGATAGAAGTGCCCTGTTTTAAGAGGACATGTTTATAATTCAGCAGCAACATGAAAATAATTGACCTTTAACAATGTTGTTTTTATAGGTAAATATGATTATAGGACATACACACAAAGATTTTAGCCAGGAACACCAACCTGCCAACTACTTGATGATGCTGCGTGCAGTTGTGTTAAAATTAATTCTAGTTACTTGTTACTTGACCAAAAAAGTGATTGAATTACTAACGGAATTACTCTTTAATAAATGTAATTAGTTACTAGGGAAATTAATAAATGCATTACTTGGTGGTGGAATCATCTACACAAGGTATGCATGAAGATGTCATATATGATGAGAGAGAAGCACAATGCGTAGAGTGAGCACTAAAGCAGTTTCTCTGCACAACGCCAAGATGTGTGAATGAAAAAGTCTGAGTTTACTTTATCCACTTACTGAAACAACCTAAAGTCCTCTCAATGTTTTACTTAATTATTTATTTGGATACAATGTTTAATGCGACATTTTTATTTACAGAAGTATGTTATTCAAGACAGAAGTTTGAAGTTCGCACTTTATTGACCTCAATGTTGGAGATTATTTGCATGCAAAATGTGCAATGCAACATTTTTGTTAAAAGTATTCTATTCAAGCAGATGTATTGCTTCCCATGGGAGGCTCTTAAAGGCCTACTGAAACCCACTACTACCGACCACGCAGTCTGATAGTTTATATATCAATGATGAAATCTTAACATTGCAACACATGCCAATACGGCCGGGTTAGTTTACTAAAGTGCAATTTTAAATTTCGCGCGACATATCCTGCTGAAAACGTCTCGGTATGATGACGTCAGCGTGTGACGTCGCGGATTGTGGAGGACATTTTGAGACAGCATGATGGCCAGCTATTAAGTCGTCTGTTTTCATCGCAAAATTCCACAGTCTTCTGGACATCTGTGTTGGTGAATCTTTTGCAATTTGTTCAATGAACAATGGAGACTGCAAAGAAGAAAGCTGTAGGAGGGAAGCGGTGTATTGCGGCCGACTTCAGCAACATAAACACGGCCGGTGTTTCATTGTTTACATTCCCGAAAGATGGCAGTCAAGCTTTACCATTGGCCTGTGGAGAACTGGGACAACAGAGACTCTTACCAGGAGGACTTTGAGTTGGATACGCAGACACGGTGCCGTGAGTACGCTTCCAAACATTTGATCGCTTGCCCGTACGTGCGTGCCGCTATGTGCATGTCACGTAAATAATTCAATGTATACACCCTGATGATTATCTTGTGTGATGACTGTATTATGATGATAGTATATCTGATAGTATATATCTGTATCATGAATCAATTTAAGTGGACCCCGACTTAAACAAGTTGAAAAACGTATTCGGGTGTTACCATTTAGTGGTCAATTGTACGGAATATGTATTTCACTGTGCAACCTACTAACAAAAGTCTCAAAAAGTCTCACGTACGTAACTTTGGGGAAATATATGTGCTGTATGAACTTTGGGGAGGTGAACGGTACTTTGGGCTGTGGGATTGAGTGTGTTGTGCAGGTGTTTGAGTTGTATTGGCGGGTTATATGGACGGGAGGGGCAAGGTGTTTGTTATGCGGTATTAATTTGTGGCATATTAAATATAAGCCTGGTTGTGTTGTGGCTAAGAGTATATATATGTCTAGTGTTTATTTACTGTTTTAGTCATTCCCAGCTGAATATCAGGTCCCACCCGCCTCTCACAGCATCTTCCCTATCTGAATCGCTCCCATTGCCCTCTAGTCCTTCACTCTCACTTTCCTCATCCACAAATCTTTCATCCTCGCTCAAATTAATGGGGAAATCGTCGCTTTCTCGGTCTGAATCGCTCTCGCTGCTGGTGGCCATGATTGTAAACAATGTGCGGATGTGAGGAGCTCCACAACCTGTGACGTCACGCTACTCGTCTGCTACTTCCGGTAGAGGCAAGGCTTTTTTAATCAGCGACCAAAAGTTGCGAACTTTATCGTCGATGTTCTCTACTAAATCCTTTCAGCAAAAATATGGCAATATCGCAAAATGATCAAGTATGACACATAGAATGGACCTGCTATCCCCGTTTAAATAAGAAAATCGCATTTCAGTAGGCCTTTAATTTAATTATTTGAAAATGATTTCATTAAAAGTACAATTTATATCTGGCCTAAAAAGAACAACATTACATAAATTAGAATTTTGCCAAGAGTAAGATGCAGTTTCATTTCAACTACTTTTTTCTTTTTTATTAAATAAAAGAAAAACATGTTTTGAATTATCTGTCATTTGCATTTAATGGTTTCTTTAAAAAGTAGGGGGAAAAAAATCAGAAATTTAATTTTTTCTGAAAAAAATCAGGGATAATTTTAGGCCATATCGCCCGGGGCTAAATAAGCGCTCGCAAGATACGTCTAATGGGAGTCCCCTATGTTGCCTTCAAAGCACTCTAAAAAAAACTTCAAAACCTCCATCAATTTTTTATATAATGTATTTTTCGGACCATAGGGCCCATTTGATTATAAGGCGCATTGCAAATGAATGGGTCTATTCAGGTGTAATTTCACACAAAAGGTGCACCGGATTGTAAGGCGCATTAAAGGGGTCATATTATGATGTTTTTTCCTACATCTGAAACATTTCCTTACGGTGTACATAACATGTAATGGTGATTCCTTGGCCAAAATGTTGCATAGATTATTTTTTACAGACATTCTTTAAGCCACTTTCTGACTGTCTCTGTAGGATGCGCTGTCTCATAAGGATTGTGAACAATAGGCAAAATTCCAAAAGAAGTGTAGTTCCCCAATAATGGCGAGTAAAAACGGGAGCAGGAAGACACCGGGAAATAAGGACAAAATACATTAGTTTCTCGTGGGAAAAGGAAGGATTGTCAGGTGTACTTTCCATAAAATAATGCTTTATTTAAAGTAAACAAAGAGAGCATGAAGGAGTGGAAGTTAGGAGCTTTTTTGCAGCTTTTTTTTCCCAACATGCTGCTAGAAAATAGAAATAGGGAATACTTTCATTTTGAAAAAGTCAAGATTACAACTGTTCACATATCAAACTGATTACAACTGTTGCATTTTTCATTGAGGGTGAACACATGGTTTGAGCAATCAAGCAACGTTTTATAATAAGGAACAATGAACTATAGCATGACGCAAAAATAGAATTCTAACAGCAATTACGCTTTTTAGTTGATTTTGCTTTAATTTTTTTTTAAATGTGAAAATTAAAGGGGAACTACACTTTTTTAGGAATATTTCCTATTGTTCACAATCATTATGAAAGACAAGCTGGGAGGTTTTTTTTTGTTGCATTCTAACATTTAAAAATCAGCTAGTTTTTATTGGCTAGCAATGCAGCTAATGGGAGCAATCAATACTACCGCCAAATCACTTTAAAAAATGCATTCAAAAAACGTCACCAAAACTTCATTTCTGTTCCATAACCTGTATAATAGACAAGCTGTAGCGACATTGTTATTGTCAGAGCGAACACTGACAAACTCTTTTTGTAGTGTACTAACACATCGGCGTGCTACGGTATTAGCCGTAAAAGCTAACTACGGCAAGAGATAAACTAGCATCTACGTCGGCAATAAAGGCGTTTACATTTTCAATGCATAACATTGCAATAGTACAAAAATCAGTACTGATTGAAAAACATTAACAATGACATTACAGTATCTGTAAAGTATTAATCCACATTTCATGTTTTGTAAGAACACAGCTAGTCAGACAGCGTATGTACTGTAGTTGTAATAACACGCATTACGTGCTGCGTGTTTCATGATCGATATTAAAGTGTGACTCACTCGATGGACTGTTTGGTCCAGCTGGCCGGACACATTTTTTCCAGATTATTTGGGGGGTAAGCACTCCATTTATGTTGAAATAGATTGTCTCCAAATTCCGCATTTGCAGCTTTGTGTCATGCCAACCATAATCTTTCGACTTCTGTCTGCTCCAATGTTTCACCTAGGGCTGCAACTAACGATTAATTTGATAATCGATTAATCTGTCGATTATTACTTCGATTAATCGATTAATAATCGGATAAAAGAGACAAACTACAATTCTATCCTTTCCAGTATTTTATTGAAAAAAAAAAGCATACTGGCGCCATGTTCTTTCAACTTGCCAAATAAAACAAGGAAAATGTTACAAAAATGCACACTTTTGACACCCCTGCTATAGATAATAAAAAATTAAATCTGATAAATGTATCGATAAAAAGCAGAGCCTGACGACGCATGCGCGTTTATCACAACTCTCTCACTCTCTCTGTCTCTGCCCCTCCCTCACGAATGCTACTGCGCACACAATTTGTTGTGTTTTTAACCTTCTTAATCCTGAACGTACATTGAAAATACACGCAACCCTAGCTCAAAATGCCGGACATTTGAGGCATTTAAGAAACACCGCCCGACAGCCCCGCAAAAGAGGACATGTCCGGTGAAAAGAGGACGTATGGTCAGAACCTAGCCCGGTGAAAACGATAGCTGCTAGTCCTCTTTTGCTAGCATGCTAGCAGCTAACGGGCTATGATAGACTGACCATACGTCCTCTTTTCACCGGACATGTCCTCTTTTGCGGAGCTGTTAGGGCGGAGTTTCATAAATGCCTCAAATGTTCGGCATTTTGAGTATTGTTTACACAAAATGCAGTACGCTACTTAATATGTCCATGTGAAAACTCGTTCAGTACACTTCCGCACCAAAACAAAACCCCCGTACCGAAACGGTTCAATACAAATACACGTACCGTTACACCCCTATTATTTTGATTATTGTTTCTCAGCTGTTTGTAAATGTTGCAGTTTATAAATAAAGGTTAAAAAAAAAAAAAAAAAAAACTAGCCTCTGCGCATGCGCATATCATAGATCCAACGAATCGAGAGTAAATTAATCGCCAACTATTTTTATAATCGATTTTAATCGATTTAATCGATTAGTTGTTGCAGCCCTAGTTTCACCCTCATTGTGCTGGCTTCTATAAACAGTAGTTCATCCTCCGTTCATTCAGCTTAAAAAAGATAAGGTTGTGAATTCTTATTTGTCTAAAAATAGTCGTCTTTGTTGTCTACTACCAACTCTGCCATGATTAGAACACACTCATATTTGAATCCAGAAGTAGGAACACAAGTTGTTGCCGGAAGTCGGACATGCCCTGCTATTGAAATGGAAATCAATGCGCGAAATAAGTCAGTTCCAGCAATGATTAAAATGACGAGAATACGGTTAATATTGTACATATTACACTTTTTTATGAACGTGACCGTTACTACATTATATATACTTGCAGTGTGTATATAAAATGTTGATGGAGGGATTTGAAGTTGTTTTAGAGGTCTTTGAAGGCTACAACGGTGACTTTCGTTAGCACTATCTTCCAAACGTTTTTTATCATCTTTAATTTTATTTTATTTTTTAAAAGACGTGTGATCTTGTCTCTGATAATAATTGTGAACGACAAGCAACATTCCAAAAAACAAGCAGGGCCGCACAATGGCCTTGCTACCAGGAAATCAAGTGTTCGAAACATGTGTGTGTGTGTGTGTGTGTTTTCTTCCCTAAATGGTTCGAGCACAGGACATTCTCACCTTAACTGCATAAGTGGCAATGACATATGTGCATTTATTTTTAATGGATGTTGAGGAGAGGTATAATGTGTGAAAATAATAACTTAACGCTAAACACCAATGTTTATGAATGAATACAGAGGAGGAAGTTTATTCAGTTTATTTTTGTATTTTATGATACAAAAAGGACTGAGCCATCTGTGAGTATGTTTAAATGGGGGAAGGGCCACAGCAGCACTCGTTGAGAAGAGCAATACGTGTTTTAATGTCAGAGTCTCCAAGTCTCCTCACGAGATTTGTCACTAGTTGCTTTTTTTGAAAAGGGATATCTACAGTAGAGGAGTCTGATTGCTTTCTAAATATAGCAACAAAATCACTACAGTGGCAACATTGATCCCTCCTGCAGTGTCTTCTTATTCTGTCAGATAAGGTGTGTTTTGCAGCAGAGTTACCGCCATCTACAGTAAAGACTTGTAACAAAAAGCTACATTCACCGACAGACCCATTACAATTTGTTTATAAGCAAGGAAGAGCAAGAAGCGGCACATGTTGTGACAATCCAGATTTGTGGCAGGCCGACACAAATAAATGTACGTGAAACCATGCTACTGGTGCTGAACTTACTGTCATCTCCCACTGGTCCAGCAGAACACTGGGCTGGAGGATCCCGTGCAAAGTCATTCAATTCCTAAAACAACAACAACAATATTAATAACAAATAACAGCAAAACACTGTCAATCTGATCATGGATTCGATGCATAATGGGGTTGCACAATTCTGCAAAAAATCAGAATTGAGACTGCGATTTTTTTAGCGCAATCTTTTCACACACACTATGTTCCAGATGCCACGTGCTTCAGTTTATATTGCTTGTTTTATGGCACCATCTTTTGTACGAGTTCGCTCACTGCAGGTGCTGCAGTGTCCTTCTATTTATGTCCTTTCAACCAGAAGTATAAGTCCTGTTCTGTCTTCGAGCCGTCCGTAGCGTTACTACTCGTATGGATTCTGTGTCATTTCAAGCAATGTTTCCAAGTATTACAGTATAACTAAAACAATTCTTACTTACTTAACCGTCCCATGTATGATGTCTGTAGGAGTGTTTTCATGCATATTTGTATGTGCTACCGTAATGTAATGAAGCTACAGCCGGGTCGTTAGCATTAGCTAATACGTTTACGAGTGTCTGGTTCGGGCATCTGGTCAGGATGCCACCCGAACGCCTCCCTAGGGAGGTGTTTAGGGCACGTCCGACCGGTAAAAGGCCACGGGGAAGACCCAGGACACGTTGGGAAGACTATGTCTCCCGGCTGGCCTGGGAACGCCTCGGGATCCCCCGGGAAGAGCTGGACGAAGTGGCTGAGGAGAGGGAAGTCTGGGCTTCCCTGCTTAGGCTGCTGCCCCCGCGACCCGACCTCGGATAAGCGGAAGAAGATGGATGGATGGATGGATGGATGTTAGTATTATTAACTTACAATGGCATTATTTTCGTATTGTTTCAGTTTCCTGAATTCACCAAAACGTCACCTGGACTTATGGAGTCTGTTTAACTGAGTGGAGAGCGAGCTTCCGCAGCTAGTGGAGCCATGAAGATGACTTCTGATATGTTTGATCAGCCGTTTTACTGCCGTGTGACAGATACCGTTGGGAAACAATTAAAGTATGTAAATAAACATTGACAAACTATTTCTATATAAATAACTTGACTTTACAACGTACATAGCTGAGGCTAATAGTCCGGTGTGGCTAATATATGGAAAAATGTGTATTTTCTTCTAAAATTTAGTTGGTGCTTCTTACTCTATACTGTGGAAAATCTGCAATTTTATATATTTTAAACTTGATCTAATATTGCAATGAACATATTATAATTATATATATTATATTATCACACATTCCCAAAACATTTTTTGGTTAACATTTTTTGGTTGATTTTGAAGCAAGTTATCCATGAAATTGTACATTGTAAAAATATTTTTTTAAGTAAAAAAAAAAACCTGATAGCTCCGTCGCCAGAATTTTACCGTGAAAATGTTTTTCTTAAAAACTGTGGTACCATTTTTCTATTTACAGTATTATGCCGTAAAGTTAAAGTACCACTGATAGTCACACACACACACACTAGGTGTGGTGAAATTACTCTCCGCATTTGACCCATCCCCTTGTTCCACTTCCTGGGAGGTGAGGGGAGCAGTGAGCAGCAGCCACGCTCGAGAATCAAACCTGTAAAACCAACAATCGTAGAGTTTACAGTAAAAACATTGGTACTGTTTTTCCATTTTCATTTTAATGATGTAAGAAATGCACCTGGGGATAGGTTAATTGGCAAAACTAAATTGGCCCTAAATTGAAGTTAAAAAGTGGCTTTGGAGCAATCAAAGCTGCTCACAAGGTCACTAAGGTGGGCATTATGTTTGCCACATCAACTTAATGTGTATTATATCCATTCATGAGGGCGTTTTTGTTGTAAATTGTGAGGTGTGTCTGTTAAAATCAAGGTTGTTTTTACAAATGACGACAGATGTGAACAAAAACATGTATTGTCTTGTGATTATGTAAATGAGGTGTGGTTGTATTGTATATTAAGTATGTGTCAATGAAAGGGTATTTTATTACGTTTTTCTTAATATTTGTGTAGGATTTTACTGTCATAATTTTAATGCATGATTTTTGTATTCCTTTAATTTAGGTAGCCAGGGACTGCAGATGGAAATTAGCTATTTAGCTATAATCTGGTACAGAACATATCTGTCTTTGAGTTTAATGTTTCTGTGCATTGTCCCTTCAAATAAAGACTAAACTAAAAAAAAAAAAAATGTTGTCTATCTGTGATGGCCCGGCGATGCTGTGGCGACTTGTGCAGTGTGTACTCTGCCTTCCTCCCGAATGCAGCTGGGATAGGTTCCAGCCACCCCCCGAGAGAGACAAGTTGTAGAAAATAGATGGATGGAAAAAAACATCGGAAATTTTACGGTAAAATTTAGCAAACTGAGTTGTCGTTTTTTTTACTGTAAAATCTACAGACCTTTTTTTTTTTTCAGTGTACACAATATATAATTAATAAATAATTGTATATAGGCTCCAGCGCCCCCCGCGATCCCAAAAGGGAATAAGCGGTAGAAAATGGATGGATGGATGTATATCTTTATATATTATTCACTGTTACAAGCAGCCAAAACTGTGGCAGTTAATGAAAACAAGTTTGTGTTGGCCCTGCGATGAGATGGCGACTTGTCCAGGGTGTACACCGCCTTCCGCCCGATTGTAGCTGAGATAGGCTCCAGCGCCCCCCGTGACCCCAAAGGGAATAAGCGGTAGAAAATGGATGGATGGAGTTTAACAGCACTGGCCTACACTATAGGCATTATGACAACCAAGGCTGATGTCAAGTCAAATACTGTTGGTTGGCAACTTGGCAATAACTGGTGCAGCTCTGCAAACGTTAGCGTCATTGTTCGCTGGCTCAGCAACATACGAAGGGAGAGAATTACAAACCAGGTCAGAACGTAAAAGAACATGTTCTGGTGGGCGATCAAACAGCAGATAAACAAAACGCTTGCATAAGATTAGGCATGATGAGGTCTTCTTGGGGGCTGCTGTCACCAAACACATCAGGCGAACGACGCGTGGGGCCTGCTAACATTTTAATGGCTTTTCACGCTGCGTTGCTATTGTGTCGATGATATTTGTGCATAACACAAACACATTTGGAACTTTTGCAAAACAACACTAGCGTAATAAACGACCAACTGTCAGAGCACAGTATTAAAGCAGCACAAGCATGAACTAGTTAGGTTAGCTTTACATCCGTCCTTACGTCTGGGATGTCATAATAGTAACACACGAAATGCATCCATTGATATTTGTGTTAAATGTTGTTTGGATATTTTTTTAAAGTGTTGTTGTCACTAGTAAAAAAAAAAAAGTCCAAACAGATTTAGACAATAATAAAAGGAAACACCGTTATATTTCAGCTAGCTTTAGCATAGCCGCTAAGTGAACAACTGTCAAATGTTGCAAATAGTAGAAACAAACCGTAACGACGATAGAAAATTAATGTAGCTAAAAAAACACAATTTGATACCATTTTTTTCCCACCCAAACGTCAATAATGGCGACAAAGCGAAGTATTACGAGTTTAACCTTAGCGTATAATGTACTAGCTTAGCTTTACCACCAGAAGCCCTGACTTAGCTTACCCGGGACATATTGTAACGAAACAAAAACTAAACACGCTTAATGCAGAAGCCATGACGACTTGAAACATTCTAGTATATGACGACTGGACATGTTAAAGGATAATAAAAGGTATCCAGTCAGGGTTAAAAACGGGCCACTTTTGTGTCGACCGAGGTGGCCCGAGTTGAGGTACAGAAAAGCGGCGCATTGCTTCAAGTGTCGTGGCTGGGTGTCCTCACACATTAGCTACCATGTACAGTCCCCGGCCTGCTTCTTTTTCGCCCGCACCATTGTGTTATTCTCGCCGCGGTAAAGTCCGACAGCGGTCGACTGACGCCGAATCTACCCACAAAACGAGGAAATCCAAGGGCCTCCCCGCTCACTTCCTTACCTTGTGGATTCTTTTCAGAGCCATTGTTGTGCTAGCGATGCTGTCAGTGGAAACGTGCGATTAAAACGGCGAGTGATATAAGTTGGTTGATAATACAGCGGCGTGATTATCATAGAACACGACTAGAGTACACACAGATGACTGATCGCTACTACAAGGAGCCACCTATGGAATTTAGAGTCGAAACAAGAAGATAGAAGGGGGGTAGAACCGCGGTCCTTCCTCCTACTGCAGCGGCTACCAAATCACAGCGGGCCTGTGCTCGCACAACAGCAACAGTGACAGCACATCCGGCGGTGCCCCTTCAAAATCAGAGCTCAGTGTATGCACGAAACATGAAGTTGGAAGTTGACAATATACATTATTATTCGGATACATGTGAAATATGTGTGATGATGGATTTTATATCACTTGATAACGGAACATTATCAATTATTTTCCCCGTAGTGGCTTAAGTATACAACAAAATAAGTTGTTTAACAGTCCAATTACAGTAAAAACATTTACAAACGATTCTGTCACAAACAAAATCTACATATACTGGAAAAAACGTTGGTTATCCGCCTTTTGTTATCTGTGCAAAATGTAATGCAAGTTTCTATTAATTTATTTTATTTTGAAGGCCAATATCTGACACCGGAAACCGTATGGCACTACTCTCAAGCCCCCCCGACGACATGCGCATTGAGTACATCATTTTGGCTCCTACGAGCAGCAGTATCAATTGCGGATAGACAGCTCCAGATGTCCAAAAGAGCCAAAATGTCTTCCGCTACGAACACTGTATAAGGTAAAAAATACAGAAAATAGTGTCTATTGGTTTATTTTGACATTCATGCAATAGTACATAGGAAGTGACATGAAAGTGGGCACGTCTGCGGACGTAGATAGACCCTTTTTGGGATTGCTCAAACGCGAGGGTTGATGTCTTGTGCTAGCGAGTGTTAGCCTGTATGACCACCAGTCCTCGGGCCTGACAACGGTAGCCTTTGAGGGTCTAACATCGTTTATTAAATTGCGCAATTGTAAAGGTTGACCTTTCATAAGATTTAGTGAGTTCTCGATTATTATCATTTTGACTGATACCCTGTATATATTACATAGTCAAAGTAGCTCATCCCTAAGTTCTACTACAGGATTAATAAAGCACATAACGTGCATAACATTATATATTGTACATAACACAAGTACAGTAGTATTGATTGTATGATTGAAACTTTTATTAGTAAGCTGCACAGTACAGTACATATTCCATACAATTGACCACTAAATGGTAACACCCGAATACGTTTTTCAACTGGTTTAAGTCGGGGTCCACGTAAATCAATTCATGGTACACCCATTTGCAATCTTAATTGGGTTTGTGAAGGAGCTCTTAACTCCAAACACTTGTATCTCAAATCAATGTCTCCCTTTGAAATAAATTAAATCAAAATTGGTGTTAGGCCTCCCCCCAAAAACAACACAATTTTAACATGTAAAATGCCTTTAAAAACAAATAACTTATAGATAAGAAATATTGTATTAAAACAATACAATAGAATGCACCACAAATAACTACATTAGTTTTATAGAGTAATGTAATAATAATGTACAGTCAGACTACTTCTAGACCTCCACCCCAGATCACACCTCACTCCTACCCACTTCTCCAAAGTGGGCTGGCTCAGGGTGGAGGACAGAGTAAAACAACTTGCACTGAGCCTAGTCTATAAAATCCGCTACACCTCCCTGATACCAAAGTACATGTCAAACTACTTCCTTAACGTAAATGACCGCCATAACCACAACATCAGGGGGAGCTCCACTAACCACGTTAAACCCAGATTCCGATCTAACAAAGGTCTTAACTTATTCTCTTTCTATGCCACATCAATATGGAATGCACTCCCAACAGGTGTAAAAGAAAGGGCATCTCTATCCTCCTTCAAAACCGCACTAAAAGAACACCTCCAGGCACCCTCCCTTCCACATCCCACCTCCCCGGATTGTAAATAATCAAATGTAAATAATCAAATGTAGATACTTATTCTTATGCTTTCTGATCTCTCTCTCTCTATGTCCACAACTTGCTGTACATATCCTACCATGTCAGTCCTACACTGTTCCAATGTCCATTTCTCTGATGATGCAATTGTTGATGATTGAAGTGTTGATATCAACGAACCCCCCGCCCCCCCTCCACATCCCACACCCCGGATTGTAAATAATGTAAATAATTCAATGTACATACTCTGATGATTATCTTGTGTGATGACTGTATTATGATGATAGTATATATCTGGACCATGAATCAATTTAAGTGGACCCCGACTTAAACAAGTTGAAAAACGTATTCGGGTGTTACCATTTAGTGGTCAATTGTACAGAATATGTACTGTACTGTGTAATCTACTAATAAAAGTTTCAATCAATCAATCAAAAGCATGTACCTTGGAAAGTGGCTGGCATCTATCTCCTTTCAGTTGCTTCTCCGTCTAACAAACCATCAGCAGCTTTTTCATATCTTCATGGATTAATGTTCCTCGTTTAGATATTGTTTTACCTTTCTTGGCTGGCATTAGAATCATGCTGCCCATTTTGGATGATTTCTTGTTTTAATTCAATGGTTATCATCTGCTTCTTCTTGTCAGCACTGTCCTTCATACTCACTTTCTCTGTTCCAGTGGTTTGGAAAACAAAGTTATGTCTATCTATAAGCTAATGTTAGCGAATAAAACCAGATGTTTTGGACAGATTTTACGAGGTTTACTGTGACATTTGCTACGACAGCTAATGGCGGTGATGCTTGTAACGCAAGTATTACAATTTGCTAAGAGGCAGCTCATAACTCAACTCACTCTAAAGTTGAGGTACCACTGCACATATCTCGTACATACATATTTGTCTAGTTAAGGAGCCATAAACATGTCTAAGTATATTTACTCAATGCATAGTCCAATGTTTAAAAGATAGCCTATTTCTGTTTATCCAGAGTCATGTCAGAACTCATCAAAAATATCACGTTATGTATTTTCCCTCATGAATTACACATAATAAATTACATTTTGTGGATCCATGCAAGGTGATAGATACAGTTGTTTAACAGTTATTTCATCATTTTATTACTTTTATTATTTTGTCTACCATCGGCGCAATAGCTATTCATGCGAGTACACTCTACATTTCAACAACCGTTGTTATAACAGTGTAAACAGTGTATTCTTAAGACAAGTCATAGAAATGAAACATGGTTCGTGTAGTAGTCCGTGTACAGCTTGTAGATTTTCTATTGCTGGGTTGCAATCACGTGACCTAGAAGCACTTCCAAGTTTTGGGTGGTGGTCTAGAGTCCAATTAGGCTATCAAATCATCATCAAATCAAATCAAACTTTCCTTATATAGCACTTTTCATGCAGAAAAATAGAAGAAGAGAAGAAACCATACACACACACAATTAACTGACATGTTAGTTTAAGTATAAATACGAGACAAAAATGTTGACAGACACATAATCCAATCATATTTAATTTTGTCTTGTTGATGGTGGGACGAGTTCGGAATATATCTAATCACAGCGCTCTAATATTGACATTGAAAGTGGAGTTGAGGTTAGTTATGAACGACAGCCAATCAGGTGGTTTTCCTTGCGAGATCAAGAAGTCAGCGCCAAAACCAAAATGTCTGGCTTTCACATGTTCCACATTCCACATGATATATGTGTACACCTGGGACAAATTGAAGAGAACACATTTCATTTTTATTCCTATGATGTCATCAGCCGGCGAGTCATCGATCGTGACATCTTCACAACTGTAAATCAAATATATTATTTGCTGCTATTGGTATTGCGTCAAAAACTGATTCCAAGCCAAAAAAGTATTCCCTCCGCCTCGTGAGAGCGCATACCACTTTTGGGCTTTGTCTGTCCACAACTGATTACAACTGTAAATGTAAGACAAACACTTATTTGTGGTTATCATAAGGATATGCTGATGATTTAAATCTTTACCTTGTCCGGTAAATGACAGACTTAGCCATTTTTCTATGGTATAAATGAGATTGTAAAAGACTGTTATTGATCCAATGTTGATGTGCTAAAACATCTTTCTTGTTTAGAAGCTACATAATAACTGCTCTTTGTTCACGCACATAATAACTAATAATCAAGTGTTAGGATCTATTTATTCAAGAGAGTTACATATTTGATAATGAAGAACATATTGTACTGTTTATGAGTTGAAGTACCCTTTATAACTATTAAGAGTTACATGTATGATAATGAAGTATATACTGTACTGTGTACGTGTTGAAGTACCCTTTATACTCATAAGAGAGTTACATATATGATAATAAAGTACATACTGTACTGTTTACGTGTTGAAGTACCATTTGAAAACCCCAAATCTACATGACCCTAAAGCTGACCAATAAACTGGATTTTAGTCATCTGGAGGCGTGTTTTAATGAAATTAAACAATGGATGTCCGCTAACTTTTTGCATCTTAACGCTAAGAAAACAGAAATGTTGATTATCGGTCCTGCTAAACACCGGCACTTATTTAATAATACCAGCTTAGCATTTGACAACAAAATAATTATACAAAGTGACTCGGTAAAAAATCTTCTACCCAACTTTCTCGTTTGAGTCACACATTAAGAGTGTTACTAAAATAGCCTTCTTTCATCTCCGTAATATCACTAAAATGTGTCGCATTTTGTCCACCACGAACACTGAGATTATCATTCATGCGTTTGCTATGTTTCGTCTCGATTACTGTAACGTATTATTTACGGGTCTCCCTATGTCTAGCATTAAAAATTACAGTTGGTACAAAACGCGGCTGCTAGACTTTTGACAAGAACAAGAAAGTTTGATCATATTAGGCCTATACTGGCTCACCTGCACTGGCTTCCTGTGCACTTAAGATGCAACTTTAAGGTTTTACTACTTACGTATAAAATACTAAACGGTCCAGCTCCATCTTATCTTGCTGATTGTATTGTACCGTATGTCCCGGCCAGAAATCTGCGTTCTAAGAACTCCGGCTTATTAGTGATTCCCACAGCCCAAAAAAAGTCTGCAGGCTATGAAGCGTTTTCTCTTTGGGCTCCAGTACTCTGGAATGCCCTACCGGTAACAGTTAGAGATGCTACCTCAGTAGAAGCATTTAAGTCCCATCTTAAAACTTAAAATTAATTTAGACAAATTTAAATAGACCCCTTTTTAGGCCAGCTGATCTGCCGTCTTTCTTTTCTGCTCTGCTGCCCCCTTCTCCTACGTGGAGAGGTTTTTAGGTGGCCACGGATCAGTTTCCACTCCTCCTTAAATCAATTGGGAACGTCTCTGCGTTGCTGACTTATCTACATACAAGAAGATCCCCTGCTGGCCTCACCATGAACTGGGCTCTCACGTTATTAACCGTATCCACTCAGCATCCATTGCACCAGGGTGAGACATTTGTAAATAAAGGCTATATAAGTAAGCTTTGATTGAAATGCACCAAAAAAAAGGGTGTATCCGATGTCCAAAACCTTGACAAGTCGTTCTCTTGACAAGAAAATACTATTTTATCTTTGAACACTGTGAGACGAGGTCACTGGAGCGAATGCGGGCTGGCGTGCTTTGCCGCTTGCAAAAAGGAGCTTATTTTCCGTGTTTGGATGCAGTTTACTGCATTGATAACATAAAATGTGGATTGTTACTGTAACTGCTTTAGTAAGATGGGGTAAAAGCTCAACACAAGGGAAAGACAGGCAGAAGGCAGACAGTAGGCAGAAAGTCTTTATAATTATTTTTATCTTTTATCTATTATTTATCTTTATTCTTTTCATCAAACATGTCAAGACACCTTCTCAAACAAAACACAGACTCTGTGAAAACAAGAACCGTGTATAAAGAGAGTAGGGACTACTAAACAACAGGCGCCATGTTTGCTACCAAGATGTGTGCGGTTGTGCCCAGGAAGCATGCATTCTGGTCCTTCTGACATTAGTTTTCCTGATTAAATAAACCAAAATAATATGTCTACATATAGTTCTAAACATACCCCAGCACATAAACTTACAATAAAACATGTTTTTTATTTCGTCACCGTCAACGTAAAATGTTGCAGCTGTCGATCTCACGATCCACTCTTCCCTCACACAGGTATTTGAACTCCTCCACTTGGGGCAATATCTCCTCCCCAACCCGGAGATGGCACTCCACCCTTTTCCGTAAGAGAACCATGGACTCCCATTCTCTTCACAATCTGCTGCGAACCGATCCAGTGAGAGCTGAAGATCGTGGCCATATGAAGATATAATCTTGCAGCCACCAAACTGGATCCCCTCAACGCCCTGACTGCGCATAGAAATTCTGTCCATAAAAGTTATGAACAGAATTGGTGACAAAGTGCAGCCCTGGCGGAGTCCAACACTCACTCGAAACAGGTCCTGACTAAGCTCTGACACCGATCATACAGGGAGCGGACCGCCACAATCAGACGGTCTGATACCCCATACTCTCTGAGCACTCTCAACAGGACTTCCCGAGGGACACAGTGAAATGCCTTCTCCAAGTCCTCAAGCACATGGAGACTGGTCGGGCAAACTCCCATGCACTCTCAAGGACCCGGCCGAGAGTATAGAGCTGGGCAGATGATCCCCAATGTCGGTTATAAGTCGACCATTTGTAATATTATTATAAAAATCATTGGTAAAAATACTATCAATAAGCGTGGCACAGTGTCCTGTGATTCTGCTTGGTTTTGTCATTTTAGAATTTAAACTGATGCTATACATCGTATCAATAAAGTCATCAACAGACTTTTGCTTATTAGGGTTCAATAGGTCAATAGTAAAGTCACCATATAAGAAAATTACTTTTTGACAGCTGTCCATACAATTTGCCTTGATCCAGTCTTCAAATGTTTCAATACTTGACTTAAGTGATCTATATTTACAACTGATGAATATGTTTTTGCTTTTTTCATGACATATTTCAATGGTTATACATTATAAGATATTATCTATAGCAAATGACATGTTTTTTTTTACCACTTTGTAGTTCAGGTTCTTCAATTTGTACACAGCTACCATCCACCCCCCTCCTCTGTTTTTGTTGGTTCTGTTGATGTAATTTAGTTCATATCCTTCCAGATCAATATATATTACTTTATTATCATCAACCCACGTAACTGTGACAGCGATCACTTTGAGGGGTTTGTTGAATTGTTCTACAAAGTGCTTCATGTTGTTGTACAAAACCCAAAACCAGTGAAGTTGGCACGTTGTGTAAATACAAACTGAATACAATGATTTGCCAATCCTTTTCAACTTATATTCAATTGAATAGACTGCAAAGACAAGATATTTCATGTTTGAACTGAGAAACTTAATTTTTTTTTTCAAATAATCAATAACTTAGAATTTAATGGCAGCAACACATTGCAAAAAAGTTGGCACAGGGGCATTTTCACCACTGTGTTACATGAGTCCACATTTCAAATAGTTTTTGGAAACTGTGGACGTCGTGTCCTCCGGACCAAAGAGGAAAAGAACCATCCGGATTGTTATAGGCGCAAAATTGAAAAGCCAGCATGTGTGATGGTATGGGGGTATATTAGTGCCCAAGGCATGGGTAACTTACACATCTGTGAAGGTGCCATTAATGCTTAAAGGTACATACAGGTTTTGGAGCAACATATGTTGCCATCCAAGCAACGTTACCACGGACGCCCCTGCTTATTTCAGCAAGACAATGCCAAGCCACGTGTTACATCAACGTGGCTTCATAGTAAAAGAGTGCGGGTACTAGACTGGCCTGCCTGTAGTCCAGACCTGTCTCCCATTGAAAATGTGTGGCGCATTATGAAGCCTAAAATACCACAACGGAGACCCCGGACTGTTGAACAACTTAAGCTGTACATCAAGCAAGAATGGGAAAGAATTCCACCTGAGAAACTTAAAAAATATGTCTCCTCAGTTCCCAAACGTTTACGGAGTGTTGTTAAAAGGAAAGGCCATGTAACACAGTGGTGGACATGCCCTTTCCCTACTACTTTGGCATGTGTTGCAGCCATGAAATTCTAAGTTAATTATTATTTGCAAAAAAAAAAAAAAAGTTTATGAGTCTAAAATTGGCCCTAGTGTGTGAATGTGATTGTGAATGTTGTCTGTCTATCTGTGTTGGCCCTGCGATGAGGTGGCGACATGTCCAGGGTGTACACCGCCTTCCGCCCGATTGTAGCTGAGATAGGCTCCAGCGCCCCCCGCGACCCCAAAAGGGAATAAGTGGTAGAAAATGGATGGATGGATGGAGTTTGAACATCAAATATCTTGTCTTTGTAGTGCATTCAATTGAATATGTGTTGAAAGGGATTTGCAAATCATTGTATTCCGTTTATATTTACATCTAACACAATTTCTCAACTCATATGGAAACAGGGTTTGTATATATATATATATATATATACACAATGTACGTGTTTTCTCTGAATGTATGGAATAAAATAATGTATTTTGCGTGAATCCATTTAGTTTTTAAATGCACTGGATATTTTCATTCTCCAACACACCATTGTATTCATCCATCCATCCATGTTTCTACTGCTTGTCCCTTTTGGGGCAACGGGGGGCTGCTGGAGCCTATCCCAGCTGCATTCGGGGCGTTACCATGTATTTGATATTCCAAAGACAAGTCTACAGATCACATGACCATACAGTTACTCTGCGGGGAAGACCCTGCACTGTACTCTTAATTGTCAGCCTCCACAAGGTGGCAGTAAAAGCTTGACTGCGCGTGCGTAATTGTGACCGTGCGTGGGAGTTCCTTCTCTCTCGCAATTCCGGGGTGTTGCCAAGCAGCCAGCTGCACATCCTTGCATGCGGAGGCGTCTTTTAGTCTTATTATAACCTCCCATGTACCACCACTCTGTTCCGAGCATGCCGCCTCCAGAGCCCCCAAAGTCCCCGCAGCAGCGCAGGCTTCCCCCAGCCGAGTACACGGGGGACGCTTTGGTGGAGCGATGCGTGTTATCGACGCCTTGTCCCCATTGATGAAATGACGAACATGTGTGCACGTTGTGACGTGGCTCCTGCAATAAAAGACCACGTGACCCTCGCAACGTGTGAGTGGGCTGCACCCTCCACTCCCCCTAATGTGTCCCCCCCCCCTCCCTATTCTTTTTACAATCCTCACTTGAGGCAATACCCTATTTTCCGGAGGAGGGAGCGGTGGTCTTGTCGTGCGCGGGCGGCGTGTACGCGCACTACTCCTAGCGGTGGTTGGCTGCTACTGAATTAAAAAAAACAAAAAAAAACCAGAGTCACCAACCGAGCGTAGAGAGAGAGAGAGAGAGAGAGAGAGAGAGAGAGAGAGAGAGAGAGAGAGAGAGAGAGAGATGGGCATCTTGTTGGGATGAAACACGGAGCAGTGTGACGATGACGGCGAAAGGCAGACATAAAGGTAAAAAAAAACATGCTCCTTTTTGCGTGTGCGTGCGTGTGTGTGTGTGTGTGTGTGTGTGTGTGTGTGTGTGTGTGTGTGTGTGTGTGTGTGTGTGTGTGTGTGTGCTGACAGCGGTGCTGATGCTGCGGTGATGGGAGGAGGGGTGCGGGGGGTTCAAGGATGCTGCCACGAGAAGGGGGGGATTTTTTTTATTTTTTGGTTTTGGTTTTGGTTTTGACGCTTTATCGTGCCTTTCACTTCCGATGTTGACGTTTACACGACGCATGTGCGCGCTTTTCATTGGGGACCTCTAGATGTGGACCACGGCTGCGGCTGCTAATCGATCGGGGTTTTTTTTAAAGTGAAAACTTTGGCGTCACATTTGGCTTGATGGCCGCCCACTTTTGTAGGTCCTCAAAGGCCTCGTCCATGTTGAAGACTCCTCCTTGGCTTCCCCCCCACCTCCACTGACGGTCAAATGAGAGACAAAATGGAGTGAGGGGATGCATGCATGCAGGGCTGCCATGATGGCGATGGTGATTCGTGCCGCGCTAATGATGTTATTGCATCATTGGATTGATGGAACATTTCATGGCCAGGCATGTAGGAGGGGTGGGCTTTGCACACTTTGTCCTCTTTTATGTGGCCACAACATGACAACCCCCCCGCGCCCCTCCTCACGTCACGTCTCTCTCTCTCTCTCTCTCTCTCTCTCTCTCTCTCTCTCTCTCTCCCTGGTAATAATGTCACAAGGTCTCTCTGCCGGAAGAAGCCGAGGTGACAGCTGGACGCGTCGCTCGGGCATGCCCCGGTATTCCGTGCGTGAGTCGTGCTCACATGGAAGTTGGGGTGTGGGGTGCATGTTTTGCACGTCTAGCTATGTAGTGGGTGTGCAAGCACAAAACTACACTGTGCACTATAGATCAGTGGTCCCCAACCTTTTTTTGTGGCTGTGTATCAGTGGTTCTTAACCTGGTTGGAGGTCCCGAACCCCACCACTTTCATGTGTGCATTCATCGAACCCTTCTTTAGTGAACAATAAAATGTTGGGGTTTTTTCAAATTCAAGACAAAGTTATATGTTTTTGGTAACACTTTAGTATGGGGAACATATTGTAAGTCAGTGATTTTCAACCTTTTTTGAGCCAAGGCACATTTTTTGTGTTGACAAAATCCGGAGGCACACCACCAGCAGAAATCATTAAACAACGAAACTCAGTTGACAGAAAAAAGTCATTGTCGCAATTGTTGGATATGACTTTAAAGCATAACCAAGCATGCATCAATATAGCTCTTGTCTCAAAGTAGGTGTACTGCAACCACCTGTCACATCACGCCCTGACTTATTTGGAGTTTTTTGCTGTTTTCCTGTGTGTAGTGTTTTAGTTCTTGTCTTGCGCTCCAATTTTGGTGGCTTTTTCTCTATTTTTGGTATTTTCCTGTAGCAGTTTCATGTCTTCCTTTGAGCGATATTTCCCGCATCTACTTTGTTTTAGCAATCAAGGATATTTCAGTTGTTTTTATCCCTCTTTGTGGGGACATTGTTGATTGTCATGTCATGTTCGGATGTACATTGCGGACGCCATCTTTGCTCCACCGTAAGTCTTTGCTGTCGTCCAGCATTCTGTTTTTGTTTAGTTTGTTGCAGGGGCGCCGAAAAGGAGGGGTAAAGGAGACGGATTCTAGGGGCCCATGATGGAGGGGGGCCCAGAGAGGCCCCTAATGATGATGAAATTATAATACAGAAAAAATAATGACACTGGCGGCGCCCCTGCTTTGTAGCCAGTTCCGTTTTAGTCTCGTTCTGCATAGCCTTCCCTAAGCTTCAATGCCTTTTCTTAGGGGCATTCACCTTTTGTTTATTTTTGGTTTAAGCATTAGAAACCTTTTTACCTGCACGCTGCCTCCCGCTGTTTCCGACATCTACAAAGCAATTAGCTACCTGCTGCCACCTACTGATATGAAAGAGTATTACAGGGTAACTCTGCCAAGCTCTAGACAGCACCGACACTCAGCAACAACACATCATTTGCAGACTATAATTGCTGGTTTGCAAAAAAATTTTTTTTACCCCAAATAGGTGACATTAGATAATCTCCCACGGCACACCAGACTGTATCTCACGGCCGTGGCACAGTGGTTGAAAATCACTATTCTAAGTAACAAAGACTTAATTTAGAGTTTTTTGGACACTAGGGGAACATATTCTAAGTAACAAAGACTTAATTTAGAGTTATTTGGTTAGGGTTAGGGTTAGAGGATTAAGGCCAGGGTTAGAGGGTTAGGGTTATAATAAGGCCATGCTGAATAAGGCATTAATAAGTACTTAATCATGATTAGTTAAGAGCCAATATGTTACTAATTTGCATGTTAATAAGCAACTAATTAATGGTGAATATGTTCCCCATACTAAAGTGTTACCATGTTTTTTTTACTGGTGCACAAAATGAACCGTGCATGAACATCACCTTGTTCAAAGAACAAAACCAACACAGTGCATAAACTCACAACAAATTACACACCTGCAAATCAGTCTGACTTCTGCTGTTGCCATATCCGTAATACTCTGATAGGGAGAAGTTTTTATTTACACGATGAGTCGGGTGTGTCTTGACCTCCGCCGAACCCCTGAGCCCAACTCACCGAACCCCTAGGGTTCGATCGAACCCAGGTTAAGAACCACTGATCTATATTGATGTATAATGTAGGAACCAGAAATATTAATAACAGAAAGAAACAACCTTTTTGTGTGAATGAGTGTGAATGAGGGAGGGAGGTTTTTTGGGTTGGTGCACTAATTGTAAATGTATCTTGTGTTTCTTATGTTGATTTAATAAAAATAAAAAAAACGAAGGTCCTGAGTTCAATCTCGGGCTCAGGGTCTTTCTGTGTGGAGTTTGCATGTTCTCCCCGTGACTGCGTGGGTTCCTTCCGGGTACTCCGGCTTCCTCCCACCTCCAAAGACAAGCACCTGGGGATAGTTTGATTGGCAACACTAAATTGGCCCTAGTGTGTGAATGTGAGTGTGAATGTTGTCTGTCTATCTGTGTTGGCCCTATGATGAGGTGGTGACTATAAGGCGCACCTATGCATCCATTAGATGGATCTGCACTAAAGGGAATGTCAACAACACAGTCAGATAGGTCAGTCAAACTTTATTAATAGATTACAAACCAGCGTTCTGACAACTCTGTTCACTCCCAAAATGAATAAACAGCTGTTTTATTATTTTTCCCGAGGTAAAGTCAGTGACGTGGTGTTTTGTTTATCTTTTAACAACAGCAAGGTATAACATGTAGTGCAACATTTATATCACATAGTGGAGGGCAACTTTTCCCTGATTCAATAAACACGTAAAAAACAGTGTTTACCGTAGTTGCGAGACCTAAACTTTATGAAAATTAAGTTTAGGTTTGTTGTGGCTCAATATTGGTCCATATGTAAGGCGCACCGGATTGTAAGGCGCACTGTCAGCTTTTGAGAAAATTGGAGGTTTTTAGGTGCGCCTTATAGTGCGGAAAATAAGGTAGTATGAATGTAAGAATAGTTTGAATGTTGGAATGGTTTGAATGTTGAAGAGCTGACGCTCAACTGAGATGCTAATGGAATGTAGGATGTATGTAGAAATGGTTGAAATGTTGAAATCGTTTAAACACTGAAATGGTTTGAATGTTGGAATGGTTTGAATGTTGAAGAGTTTGAATTTCCAGGAAAACCGTCATTTGGTTTGGAACTTGGGAAAGTGTTAGTTTGAATGTCCAGGAGGAGTGGAATTGGGAAAATGCAAAAAGAAAAAAAGGAATTATGGGAAATCTGGGAATATCTTTTAGAATTGTTGAAGTAGAGCACGTCATTCCTGAACAGGCTGAATATGTTGAAGTTGGAACGGTTTGAATCTGATGAAAAATGTGGGAATTGTGGAACTTTGAAGAATGTCCCATTGATTTCAATGGGAATTTCCCCCAAATTTGTGAATTTCTGGAAAAGCGGGATTTTTTTTTGAAAATGGTAAAAAAAAAAACTGGAATGGGCTGAATGAGTTGAAATGGTTGGTGTATTGAAATTTCTCAAATTGGTCGAGAAATGTTTAAGTAGTAACATGTTGAATTGAGAAATGGTATTACGGAATTCCGGGAAAACCGGAATTTTTCCAGTTCAAAAAACAATTTTGTTTTTTGTCCCGATTAAGAGGAATGTTTTGATGCAGCAACGGTTGAAAAATGTGGAAGGAGTGGTCGGCAAAAATAAGGGTGGAAATAGGGCTTTGGAAAAGCAGGAATTCTGGAAAATCCTGGAATTTTTTTTAACTTGGAAAAATGATAGTTTGAATTTCCAGAATGGTGGAATGTGTTGAAGGTTGAATAGTTTGAATTGGTTGAAAAATGTGGAAATTAATGTGTGTGTCCCCCCTCCCTATTCTTTTACAATCCTCACTTGAGGCAATACCCTATTTTCCGGAGGAGGGGGGGTGGTCTTGTCGTGCGCGGGCGGCGTGTACGTGCACTACTCCTAGCGGTGGTTGGCTGCTACCGCCCAAATGTAGCTGAGATAGGCTCCAGCACTCCCCGCGACCCTGAAAGGGACAAGCGGTAGTAAATGGATGGATGCCTGGGTCTGAATGAGTTGAAATGGTTGGTGTTGAAATTTTTCAAATCAGTCAAAAATTGTTGAAGTAGTAACATGTTGAATTGAGAAATGGTATTACGGAATTCCAGGAATTTGGGGAAAACCGGGAATTTTTCCAGTTCAAAAAACAACTTCCTTTTTTGTCCCGATTAAGAGGAATGTTTTGACGGAGGAACGGTTTAAATGCGTTGAAAAATGTGGAAGGAGTCGTCGCCAAAAATAAGGGTGGAAAAGCAGGAATTCTGGAAAATGCTGGAATTTTTTTGAACTTGGAAAAATGACAGTTGGAATTTCCAGAATGGTGGAATGTGTTGAAGGTGGAATGGTTTGAATTGGTTGAAAAATGTGGAAATTATGAAACTTTGAAAAATGGTCACTTCATTTTGAATGGGAAAAATGTCCCGGAAAACCTGGAATTCTGGGAAATCTGGGAGTTTTTGGACTTTGTCAAGGGAAAGTCGGCGATTCCTGAATAGGCTGAACAGTTTGAAGTTGGAACGGTGTGAAATCGGATGAAAAATGTGGCAGGTAGAGCGTGCCAAAATCTAGAGAAGAATAATAATAATAAGTTGAATAAATAGATGAATTTTGGTGTAGAAAACCATATGTGTGAATGCTTTGGAGCATTCACACAATTAGTTTCTCCCTGAGGCAGCACGGTGGATGGGCGGTGTTGCCTCACAGCCAAAAAGATTCTAGGTTCGGAATTGTGTGTGGAGTTAACATTTATCCTGTGTTTTGTGTGTGTGCTCTATCAGGCTTTTTTCCCTCCCACATGTTAGTCAGTGGGAAAAAAGGTCCATGGTAGGGGGCCGAAATAAGAAAAAAAGAATTGGCTGTAATAGCGATGAGGATATTAAAACCGTTGCATGTTGTACTTATGTGGAGCTAAGTAGAAGCACTGCGGCCCGAAGGGTTAAAAGGGATGAGAAAATAGTGCTCCAGGTTCATGGCTTTGTCACAACTATACACTTAAATGAGTACAGTGGAACCCCATTTTCTACCGCTTGTCCCTTTCGAGGCTGGAGCCTATCTCAGCTGCATTCGGGCGGAAGGCGGGGTACCTGGACAAGTCGCCACCTCATCACAGGGCTAACACAGATAGGCAGACAGCATTCACACTCACATTCACACACTAGGGCCAATTGAGTGTTGCCAATCAACCTGTGCCCAGGTGCATGTCTTTGGAGGTGGGAGGAAGCCGGAGTACCCAGAACAACCCACGCAGTCACGGGAAGTTTCCGAGCCCAGGATTGAACCCAGGACCTTCGTATTGTGAGGCACACGCACTAACCCCGGTACCACCGTGCTGCACGTAAATGGCAAGGCCTTGACCTTCGAACCCTCAGGCGGTACTACATCAAAAAGCAACATCAGTGGAACCAAGATTGATCAATTCCATTGGTTCTTGAACAGGGTTGGTAAACAGAAACGTTTGTATATTGAAGCAAATTCCTCCATAAGACCCAATGTAAATATGAATAATTGGTTCCAGCCTCTACAAAAGTATGTCTTTTTATAAAAGCTAAAGTGCTATACCAGGGACATTCATCGAAATAGTTTTGGGGGCCACATTTCCAGAAAGCTAAGAACCGGGGGCCAAACTTCTCCATTCAGTATTAGTCTTATTTTGTATATTCCAAAGAACCAGACACCAAAGGTAGTATCGGTAGTATACTAGCGTGATTAGGTCCATATTCCTATTTTCACAAAAAATGTTTTGGGTTGTTTTTGTTCATGTTTACAAACTCAGGGAATTATTCCTTTGACACAGGAGGACTTGAGGGCGAAAATGGTTTAAAGTATATATAGTAGTTTTTACTTTTGTTTAGTTACTGCGTGGGCAGCACGGTGGCACCGGTTTATGCGACGTCACGTGGGTTCACTTCCTGTTGCAGACATGTCTGTGTATGGACCTTCGTATTCATCACTACAGCGCACAGCCTGTAGGTTCAATGTACACAATACAATCTCAGTTGCATAGACAGCAAAGTGTTTATACACGTTTAGATTGGGCTATATTGTTTTTAACTAGGAATTATGTTATTGTCTCTAGTATTCATGTTAGCATTTAAGCTAGCTACTGTGCTAGACGCTCCCCCAGGAAATAAGCACTATCGCCGTGAGTTTATCAAAGTGCGGTAATCAATCACGATTTTACGCTAATTTCACTTCGAAACTGTAACACTAACTGTAGCATTATATTTGTAATGCAGAGGAACGTCACACAACTGGGCAGCATGGTGTAAGAGGGGTTACTGCGTCTGCCTCACAATACAAAGGTCCTGGGTTCGATCCTGGGCTCCGGATCTTTCTGTGTGGAGTTTGCATGTTCTCCCCGTGACTGCGTGGGTTCCCTCCGGGTACTCCGGCTTCCTCCCACCTCCAAAGACATGCACCTGGGGATAGGTTGATTGGCAACACTAAATTGGCCCTAGTGTGTGAATGTTGTCTGTCTATCTCTGTTGGCCAGGGTGTACATCGCCTTCCGCCCCAAACGCAGCTCCAGCAACCCCAGCAATTCCGAACGGAACAAGCGGTAGGAAAATGGATGGCTGGATGGATAGTTACTGTGTACTATTGACTTTCGTTTTTATCAAACAATTGTATGTAATCAAAAGAGAATAAGGAACCAGTTTAAATATTGTGTTGATAATGTTAAACTGTCAATAGCACTCAGCATATATATTAAGGCTGTGAATCTTTGGGTGTCCCACGATTCGATTCAATATCGATTCTTGGGGTCACGATTCGATTCAAAATCAATTTTTATTTTTTTTTAATTCAACACGATTCTCGATTCAAAAACGATTTTTTTCTCGATTCAAAACGATTCTCTATTCATTCAATACGTAGGATTTCAGCAGGATCTACCCCAGTCTGCTGACATGCAAGCAGAGTAAAAAGCTTTTATAATTGTAAAGGACAATGTTTTATCAACTGATTGCAATAATGTACATTTGTTTTAACTATTAAATGAACCAAAAATATGACTTATTTTATCTTTGTGAAAATATTGGACAGAGTGTGTTGTCAAGCTTATGAGATGCGATGCAAGTGTAAGCCACTGTGACACTATTGTTCATTTGTTTTTATTTGTATAAATGTCCAATGATAATGTCAGTGAGGGATTTTTAATCACTGCTATGTTGAAATTGTAACTAATTAGGGCCCGCATGGCCCATTGCATAAGGACTCCCAAAGGGAGTCCTTATGCAATGGGACATAAGGACTGTGGAAGTCTGGTTTCACCGGGTTCTTCTGACCACCAACCACGGACATGACAGCAGTGTTCAGGGTTTCGAACAAGGTTTTATTTTCAGTCTTTTTCGTGCTTTTCAGCAAATGTCTTTTTGTTCGTCTGTCTCGCTCTCGCTCGTGCTCCACCTCCTCTCTTCTTCCCGACTGCTGCTTTTAACAGAGCGACAGGTGATCAGACAAACACACTCAGCTGTGTCATCCACTCACCTGTTGCTAATCTCGAAGCCGGTCCCGACACGTCCGGCCTCGCTGCAGGTCCGCAGGCCACGCCCCTCACAAGGACCTATTGAATTTGTAAGGTTTTATTCTTTATTCTTTATTCTTCCGCCGCCACATTAAACTGTAATTTGACCCACTTAACATGCTTCAAAACGCACCATATTTGACCCACACATCAGGACCTGCGAAAATTGCCTTTTTAAAAAAAAAAACGAACCACAAAATTCAAAATTGCGCTCTAGCGCCCCCTAGGGAAAAAAAAAACTAGACTGCCTGTAACTCCCACTAGGAAGGTCGGAGAGACATGAAACAAAAACCTCTATGTAGGTCTGACTTACACCTAGTTTTCATAATTGTATATCCTCGTGCTAAAATCAACAGGAAGTTGGCAATTCCCCCTTCAAGACAAAAAAGTACTAAAAACAGTCACTTTTGCCTCTTTGAGCTGTAATTTGACCCCCTTAACATGCTTCGAAACTCACCAAACTGAACGCACACATCAGGACTGGCAAAAATTGTGATCTAATAAAAAAACCTAACCCCAAATTTAAAAATTGCGCTCTAGAGCAATTTTTGAATAAAACGGAGAAAAAACTGCTCCTCGGAAGAAGAAAATGACAAAACTGCCTGTAACTCCCACTGGGAAAGTCGGAGAGACATGAAACAAAAACCTCTATGTAGGTCTAACTTACACCTACATTTGATAAATTGACAACCCCCAGCGAAAATCAACAGGAAGTTTGCTATTCCCCCTTCAAAACAATTTTTGTGTAAAAACCGGTCACCTTCCTTCAAAAACTATCTCCTCTGAGCGCGTTTGTCGTTTCGGCTTCAAACTAACACAGGAGAGAGATTGAACCCTTGTGTATAAAACTATAGAACAGAGTTTTAATACCTGCTCCGGTTTTGATTTTATGACCCTTTAAAGACCCGCTGCACTGATGCTGCTGCGCTGCTGTTTTTTTAAGATGGCTGCTTAAAAGCAGGAAGCACCAGCGTGCCCACACAATGCAGACAAGGTAGGTACACTACACAAAAGTCTTGGGACAATTCGGACTAAAAGTAGACAAAAGTTTTGGGACACTTATGACTACCACTGGACAAAAGTATTGGGACACTTACACTTGACAAAAGTATTGGGACACTTCGGACTAAAAGTAGACAAAAGTATTGGGACACTTTTGACTACCACTGGACAAAAGTATTGGGACACTTAGGACGCAAACTGGACAAAAGTATTGGGACACTTGGGACTACAACTTGACAAAAGTATTGGGACACTTGTGACTACCACTGGACAAAAGTATTGGGACTCTTATGACGAAAACTGGACAAAAGTATTGGGACACTTACACTGGACAAAAGTATTGGGACACTTACACTGGACAAAAGTATTGGGACACTTAGGACTACAACTTGACAAAAGTATTGGGACACTTAGGACTACCACTGAACTAAAGTATTGGGACACTTCGGACTAAAAGTAGACACAAGTATTGGGACACTTAGGACTACCACTGGACAAAAGTTTTGGGACACTTACACTGGACAAAAGTATTGGGACACTTAGGACTACAACTTGACAAAAGTATTGGGACACTTAGGACTACCACTGGACAAAAGTATTGGGACACTTACACTGGATAAAAGTATTGGGACACGTACGCCTAAACTTGACAAAAGTATTGTGACACTTAGGACTACCCCTGGACAAAAGTATTGGGACACCTACACTGGACAAAAGTATTGGGACACTTAGGACTACAACTTGACAAAAGTATTGGGACACTTGGGACTAAAACTGGACAAAAGTATTGAGACACTTGGGACTACCACTTGACAAAAGTATTGGGACACTTACACTGGACAAAAGTATTGGGACACTTAGGACTAAAACTGGACAAAAGTTTCGGGACACTTACGACCAAAAATTGACTAAAGTATTGGGACACTTAGGACGAAAACTGGACAAAAGTATTGGGACACTTACACTTGACAAAAGTATTGGGACTCTTAGGACTACAACTTGACATAAGTATTGGGCCACTTGGTACTAAAACTGGACAAAAGTATTGGGACACATAGGACTACAACTTGACAAAAGTTTTGGGCCACTTGGGACTAAAACTTGACAAAAGTATTGGGACACTTCGCACTAAAAGTAGACTAAAATATTGGGACACTTAGGACTACCACTGGACACAAGTATTGGGACACTTACACTGGACAAAAGTATTTGGGCACTTGGGACTAAAACTTGACAAAAGTATTGGGACACTTAGGACTAGCACCTGCCAAATACGCGGGCCCGACCAATGCTGCTTGCAGCTTTAATATTGATACTGTTGTTGATAATATTCATTTTTGTTTCACTACTTTTGGTTTGTTCTGTGTCGTGTTTGTGTCTCCTCTCAATTGCTCTGTTTATTGCAGTTCTGAGTGTTGCTGGGTCGGGTTTGGTTTTGGAATTGGATTGCATTGTTATGGTATTGCTGTGTATTGTTTTGTTGGATTGATTAATAAAAAAATAAAAAATAAAAATTACAAAAAACAAAAAAAACAAAAAAACAACGATTTTTTAAAAATTAGAATCGATTCTGAATCGCACAACGTGAGAATCGCGATTCGAATTCGAATTGATTTTTTCCCACACCCCTAATAAATATGTTGGACTATACCATACTATACGATACCAAGCTAATATGTGATTAGCTTGGTATCGGACTATATCACATTGGTATCGGAATCGGCGGCATACAACTCTGATCAGATAATTCCTAGTAAATACAGTGATGAAAGTTGGAAAAGGAACCAAAATAAAGTAGCCGAAACTGTCCCTGTGTCAGTCTTGTGACTGACTGGCAGTCAGTACAGAATCTACCCCACCGGGATAGACTCCTAGCATCCGGCGTTGGAGTGATGGATGTTTGTTTATAAATACATATATGCTTTTACATCACGGCTCCCCCCGCGTTGTAAACATCCAGGCCACCAAAGCTCAGCTGCCTCCACACTAGTGCAATTGTGCAGCTTATACCCTCATGCATTAGTCGTAATAACACACACACACACACACACGCACACACACACACACAAACACACACACACACACAGACACACACAAACAGAGCGAACCACACTGCAATTCATCACACCTGGAGAGAATGATTTAATGTGTTTGGGCTGAAGGGGGACGATGGCATCAGTCACACAGACAGCACTGTGTCGCTCAGACTGTTGCCTACGTTATGGATTTTAGTGCTGTTTGTCAGATAGAAGTGCACGGAGATGGAGCCAAAGGACAAAGCATACCCGCAGGAATGGACAGAAAGTGTGGGGGCGAGGCGAGAGAGAGGGAGTGTGTGACAAGGCCACAGAGGACTCTTGCTGGAGCAGGAAAGCACAAGAGGGCCAAGGCCATGAAAATGATCTTACACCTTTCTAAAGCGCTTATGATGGAAACCCTCCACGAGTTTTCATAGCCGAATATTTTATTGATACTGCAGAGGACTGTACTATAGTTCAAACAAATAAATGCATTCTATATTATTGCATATTTATTGGCGACAATGTTTTCTTTGAAAAGCTCAGCATGAATTTAATTAGCATCTTTTAAGAATTTTCAGATTTAGATGTATGTTTAAGGTGTGGCGATCTCGTTCTGTGCGATGTGGAAGTGCAGTGTTGTGAGGTTGGTGGTTTTAGGTCATCCCCGGTTTTATTTTTCTGCCACTCAAATTTATGAATGGTCGGTCTGGTAAGAGAACTTCACTGGATTTTCCTGGAAAGCTTTTGAATTTTCTCACGGCACAACTTTAGGAAATTGCTGCTCAGTAATGGTTGTAGCTTTTTTCTGAAAATGGGGCCAGGTGTAAGAATTTAGAAACTGAAGGATAGAGATCTAACACTGTGAACATTTCCTGTCATGGTTATCATTATTATCACGGTATTGTTGAATTTGTTTGAAAAGTACTGTACTTGTACAACTCATTTTCTTTCCGATCCGATACCGAGTGCAATTTAGGGTGGTAAATGACTTAAATGAGTAGTAGATAGTAGTTTTTACTTTTGTGTAGTTACTGTGTACTATTGACTTTGTTTTGATCAAACAATTGTATATTATCAAAAGAGAATAAGGAACTAGTTTAAATATTGTGTTGATAATGTTAAACTGTCAATAGCACTCAGCATAAATACATTGGAAAATGTACAGTTAATACATGTGCTTAGCTTGGTATTGGTATCGGACTATATATAAACTATATAAACTAAAAAAGTTGTGTATTTCAAATAACAACATATCATAGCATAAAAAATGCAGGACGAGAGTTACTTATTTATTTCAATCTCTGTAGCATATTGAGGTAGTGGCATGGATAACAATATAGCCAAATTAATACAACAGAAGGGCAAAATCATACAAAGTACACAAAAATGGTGTTTCAAATCATTAAAAAAGGAACTACCGTATTTTTCGGACTATAAGTCGCAGTTTTTTTCATAGCTTGGCCGGGGGTGCGAATTATACTCAGGAGCGACTTATGTGTGAAATTATTAACACATTACCGTAAAATATCAAATATTATTATTTAGCTCATTCACATAAGAGACTAGACGTATAAGATTTCATGGGATTTAGCAATTAGGAGTGACAGATTGTTTGGTAAACGTATAGCATGTTCTATATGTTATAGTTATTTGAATGACTCTTACCATAATATGTTACGTTAACATACCAGTTGGTTATTTATGCCTCATATAACGTACACTTATTCAGCCTGTTATTCACTATTCTTTATTTATTTTAATTTGCCTTTCAAATATCTATTCTTGGTGTTGGGTTTTATCAAATAAATTTCCCCAAAAAATGCGACTTATACTCCAGTGCGACTTATATATGTTGTTTTCCTTCTTTATTATGCATTTTTGACAGGTGCGACTTATACTCCGGTGCGACTTATACTCCGAAAAATACGGTACGTAAAATAATAAAAGCGTTAAAACTATTCGAATAAAAAGTGATTGACAATTCAGTTACATGAACACATTAACGTAAAAAATACTGAACATGTATACACCACTCAACAAAAGCATCTGACACATTTCTTCATTCACAGGTTGAGTTACTTTTTTTACACTGTGTTCCTGTTAATGATACACATGATCTCAAATAACTGAAGTGTCAAAAGTATCGATATTTTAATTTAAGAATTCATATTACAGCATAACTATCTAGTATCGGCGGTATCAATATGTTAGTATCGATCCGCACATCACTAGTACTTATACACACAATGAAATCTTTTAACCAAGTTTTGGCTTACTTACTCAGATGTGATTATACAAGTTTCGATTGGTGTGACGTTTTTTTAATGCGGAAAGACGTTAATGCCGCTTGTTATTGTAGCATTTAAACTAGCTAGCCAGCCTTTAGCGTACAATCAATCAATCAATTCCTTTATTGTCATTGTCATAATAACACTTAAGTCATACATGAACAACGAGATTTTGTTTGAGCTTTGTCCAGCGGCATAGAAACTGCATTGATGTGCAGGTTGACAATAGTTTACATTTTAGCATTGTCAGGAAGATCGCGATAAGAGGGACGTGGAGGTGGGAACAGTCAGATGTCTGATGGGTGTTACGTTGATGTTGCAGCAAGGCAATGTCCAGAGCACAATTATTGAGGTGGTGAAGAGTGAGGTAATAAGATGGTCCGGGGCTGTTCATTTAGCAGTCTCACAGCCTGGGGATACAGACTGTGAGACATTCTGGTGGTCCTGGCGCGAATCGATCTATACCTCCTTCCAGAGGGTAGCAGGTTGAAGAGGCCATGTGCTGGGTGGTGTCTGTCCTTCAGGATGTTGTGTACTCGCTTAAGGCAGCAAGTTGTGTACATGGCACTCATCTCTGGGAGTATCGTCCATGTAATTTTCCCCGCCGCTTTAACCACTCGCTGGAGGGCCTGTTGGTTCGCTTTAGTGCAGCTAGCAAACCACACTAAAAATCCGTAAGTGAGGACACTGCTGATGGCACAGTTGTAAAAGTTGACGTACTTGCTTGCTTCTTCAGGAAATGAGCAGTATCACCCGTCCATTAGTTTATCAAAGCGCAGTTATCAATCACGCTTTTAAAATAGTTTTCATTTAAAGTAGAACTAAGTAACTTTTCAACCTGAAAAGTTTGAGTAAAATATGTTGGTTCCTACTGTGGAAAGATCAGTCATACTGAATCATTGTGGACAGTAGTTTCCGACGATTTACAACGCAATGCGCTGGTCCTCATAGGAAATGTGGTCTGCGTTGGTCCACTGGTGCTGCTAAAATCAACCAAAACTGACCGTTCTTAAGTGGGGCTTAATTTAAAATGGTAATACTAACCGTCAGCAGTTTTACTGCGGTCTATCATTAGTACTGTTTATTGTTACGTCCCTCATCTCCAAATATAACTCCATATATTCAAGGAGTAAGGCGGCAATGGTGGGAAAACATTTTTTTTCCTAGAGATGCAAATAAACTCCAAAGTAGTCAACACCACTTTCGCTAATACTGCCCATGCATTGTGTTTGGCATCAGTCAGGGATCCAAATGAATCTAAAAACGTCTTATAATATTGCTGATGGTATCATAAAATGTGGCCATTGCTTGATGAAACTAAACCCGAGCGAGCTTTATCAAATAATAGCATCGCTCAATTGTGCCATTTTATGATTGTAGCTTGAAAAATATGGGAGGCCATCTGTATTTTAGCCCTTTCTTATCAGTGTAAACAGAAAACGGAACGCAAACAAAGCGTCACATTAAAAATAGGTACAGTCTGTTGATGCAATGCCTGTAAGAGAGATAACAAAAAGTGGAAGAGTAGGCAATGAAACCGATGAGGGAGCACAGGATTGTACGAGTATGTGGGGAAAATAGTAGCAAGCTACGTCTCACTGTAATGCCCTCCAACAGACCTTTGTTACAGTGCACATTTTGGTTTGTAAGCACAACCGTAGCTAAAAGTGTGAGTCATAGCTGTGTTCCCTTTATATGTCCCACACAGTCATTGTAATGTGACTGCTGGCTGAGTAGCAGATGTTGTTAGTTACATCCTCACTGGATGCTTGATGGATAGTAATAGTAGTTTTTTTTTAATGAACAATTCAAAACGTTGCTCTCTTGATGCCTGTTGTGCTTTTTTTATTTTTTTATTACAAAACATTTACTATTACCAAATGTAACTATTTAGGAAATGTAGCAATGTAGATTGACAAAATTGCTCTAATCACTGGAATTCTATTTGCTGAACTACTTGTCGCTAGGCCTTCTATTGTTTGAAGGGAAAACTGCAGGCTTAAACAAGGACAATACTCTAAAAAAATATGATACATTTTCCACATGATTTTACCATTTAAATTACTGCTCAGCATTGTTTTAGTAGCATTGCATTGTTTAGCATACTGTATGCATGTGTGTGTTTACAAGGGATGCTCCCATCAGGGTTTTATGCTGCCGCATCCGATACGAATCACCCATGAATAAGATCAGCCGATACTAATACCGGGTACTCACCGATCACAGGTATCAACTGTAATTTTTCCCATGTACAAACCATGTTTCCATATGAGTTGGGAAATTGTGTTAGATGTAAATATAAACGGAATACAATGATTTGCAAATCCTTTTCAACCCATATTCAATTGAATGCACTACAAAGACAACATATTTGATGTTCAAACTCACAAACTTTTTTTTTTTTTTTTTGCAAATAATAATTAACTTCACAGATGTGTAAGTTACCCATGCCTTGGGCACTAATGCACCCCCATACCATCACAGATGCTGGCTTTTGAACTTTGCGTCGATCACAGTCTGGATGGTTCGCTTCCCCTTTGGTCCAGATGACACGAATATATTTCCAAAAACAATATGAAATGTGGACTCGTCAGACCACAGAACACTTTTCCACTTTGCACGAGTCCATCTTAGATGATCTCGGGCCCAGAGAAGCCGGCGGCGTTTCTGGATGTTGTTGATAAATGGCTTTCGCTTTGCATAGTAGAGCTTTAACTTGCACTTACAGATGTAGCGACAAACTGTATTTAGTGACAGTGGTTTTCTGAAGTGTTCCTGAGCCCATGTGGTGATATCCTTTAGAGATTGATGTCGGTTTTTTATACAGTGCCGTGTGAGGGATCGAAGGTCACGGTCATTCAATGTTGGTTTCCGGCCATGCCGCTTACGTTTAGTGATTTCTCCAGATTCTCTGAACCTTTTGATGATATTATGGAGCGTAGATGTTGAAATCCCTAAATTTCTTGCAATTGCACTTTGAGAAACGTTGTTCTTAAACTGTTTGACTATTTGCTCACGCAGTTGTGGACAAAGGAGTGTACCTCGCCCCATCCTTTCTTGTGAAAGACTGAGCATTTTTTGGGAAGCTGTTTTTATACCCAATCATGGCACCCACCTGTTCCCAATTAGCCTGCACACCTGTGGGATGTTCCAAATAAGTGTTTGATGAGCATTCCTCAACTTTATCAGTATTTATTGCCACCTTTCCCAACTTTTTTGTCACGTGTTGCTGGCATCAAATTCTAAAGTTAATGATTATTTGCACAAAAAAAATGTTTATCAGTTTGAACATCAAATATGTTGTCTTTGTAGCATATTCAATTGAATATGGGTTGAAAATGATTTGCAAATCATTGTATTCCGTTTATATTTACATCTAACACAATTTCCCAACTCATATGGAAACAGGGTTTGTATATATGGAGAGTTCTATTAGTTTAACATAATCACCACAATATCTAACCTAGTTTCTTATTATCTTGTATAGGGTTGTACGGTATACCGGTATTAGTATAGTACCGCGATACTAATGAATCATATTCGGTACTATACCGCCTCTGAAAAGTACCGGTCCGCCACCACCCCCCGCGCCCATGTCGTCGTCAGGTCGTGTCATTGCTGGTTTTACGAGCAGACGAGCATGTTCCGCAGTGCACAATCACAGAGTACTTACAAACAGACACAGTGTGTAGACAGAAAAGGGAGAACGAACACATTTTGGCTTAAAAACCAATGATAAAGGTGAAGTTATAACACTGAAATGCCCTCAGGAAGAGGTGCTGTAAAACATGGCTAGTTCGCTAGTGGCTAAAGTCCAGTCTTATTTACGTGCCTTCACTTTGACCTTGTCTTGTCACCGTCAGCCATGTTATAGTTTTTAGCGCTTCCATATCGAGTCTACTTACAGATATAATTTAGAACTACTACTACTTTGTATTATAAATGACAACAGCGGAGGATGCATGTGCATGTACGAGCCAGTATGACCCACATGAGGATAGAGAAAAAGAAGGAAATTATTGACTACACAGTCAGACTGTAATGGCGGTCTCGTGCAAAGCTCTCCAGGTTAAACTTTACCATATATGGAGATATCCACTAACGTCACCCATGGGAAAAACGTCACAAATTGGGCAAATTCCAAACGGCTTTTTTGGAGAAAGTATGAAAGAAGGCAAGATAGTTTTATGAATTTTTCTGCTATGCCTCTATGTTTTGCTTTCTAAAACTTGGAGCTTATGCAGATCCCAAGTACACAAAATCAGGTACCAATAGGTAATAAAAGTAGTTTTTTTTTTTATAATAGGTTCCCTCTAAGATACTAAGCAATGCAGTTTATTTGACCAAATGGAAATGATTAATTAATTTAGAGAAGCAGCTCCACACTGTGTATGGAGATACATATTTAGCTGTTAGCCGCTTGTCAGCCAGCGGACTAAAATTAAATAGTGTCAGCCAGAAGGCATCTGTGTTTGTTATTGGCATTTAAAGGCATTAATTGGCTGCGACGATCACACACTTTTTCACAAAAATCGACTGATACTGATCGGCACAAAAGGGACAAGCAGTAGAAAATGGATGGATGGAATCCTATTGTTTACTGTATAAACTATGTACTGTATGTCAGTACGTTGTTTTGCTTTGTTGTGGACATCAGTCACGTTGACAGTAAAACAATAGGTACAAGGTTTATACACAATAATACACAATTGTTTAGAGGGGTTGTGCATGGGCGAAGTAATAATCCATTAAATGTAGGCGATTATCTTTACAAAAGGTGCAGACATAGGCTGTGTTGACATATGAGAGGCTTTCAAACTGCCTGCTACAGGATCTGTTCTGTTTAAAGAGTAGGGAAGACACTGCCTGTGTAAAAGGGAATGGCAAAAACTTGTTTTAAAGGCAATATCACTGTCTTGGTCGTCACCTGTCTGGGTATTTGCCGTGCTGTGACACTGTGTAAAAGCATTTATGTTTCATTTGCTTGAAAATAAGATGCAAAAAATGCAATGATCAAAAAACACTGCAAATGTAAAGGAGCAGAAAGGAGTCTTTCGGATATGGCCTTTTTTTTTCAGTTGCACCGTTTTCAGTATTGTGGCTATTTTGCAGGATCTCTGTGTAAAAGAGGCTACAGTGGTGTCAATGAAACGGTCCAGCTCTTAAAAATCATAGCGGCATCAGCATTGTTTGTTATCCTTCAAGAATCAGGAAGTGTCATGCTAACCAACTAACTACCGTATTTTCCAGACTATAAGCTGCTACTTTTTTCCCAAGCTTTGAACCCTGCAGCTTATACAAAGGTGCGGCTAAAATATGGATTTATTTTTCCCACTAACGGCTAGATTATGGAATGGATTACGCAAAGAAATCAAACAATGTACAAAAATGATCCACTTTAAGAAATTGTTCAAACTCAAAGTTTTTACAAAGCACAAGGAAGAAGTATACTGATAAACATCTTGAACATTGTTAAAAAAGGAGAAAATTGTATTCATCTCATTAAAGATGAATAAAGACATCAATGGCTTTTCTGTTGTATTTAATCGACTGTTTTACTTGCCGTGTTACAGGCACCGTTTATTAAGGTATGCACATAAACATTTACAAAATCTGTAAATATATAAATATCTCATTTCACAATGTACCGGTATATATCTGCAGCTTACAGTCTGGTGTGGCTAATATCTAAAAAAAAACATTCTAAAATTTAGTGGGTGCGGCTTATATAGTTCGGAAAATATAGTAGTTGTATGTATACCAGGGGTGTCAAACTCATTTTAGATCGGGGGCCACATGGAGAAAAATCTACTCCCAAGTGGGCCGTACTGGTAAAATCATGGCACGATAACTTCAAAATAAAGACAACTTCAGATTGTTTTCTTTGTTTAAAAATAGAACAAGCACATTCTGAAAATGTACAAATCATAATGTTGTTGTTCTTTTTTTTTACACTTGCGGTTAATAGTATTCTATCTTTATTTGTCGTGATTAATACTTTCTGAATAAATTATGTGATAATGTTCATCAGTCAACTCATTGGTGTTAATTTTCAATCTATCAAAATAGAAAAATGTCAAAATCAAATAACAGGACGTTATTTATGTAGTTTGCTCATTTTCCTCGACTGGTGCACTAACATCATGTGGTTTATTTATTTTTTTACATATGTAGCATCATCTACAAAGAGACAAATAATTGCTATTGTGACATCTAGTGGACACATTTAAAACAGCAGTTTCTTTCATTCAAAAATTTCAGCTCATTTTTGTACTGAGCAAACTCATCCCGCGGGCCGTACGTTTGACACCCCTGATGTATACACTACACCAGTGTTTTTCAACCACTGTGCCGTGGCACACTAGTGTGCCGTGAGATACAGTCTGGTGTGCCGTGGGAGATTATCTCATTTCACCTATTTGGGTAAAAAATATTTTCTGCAAACCAGTAATTATAGTCTGCAAATGATGTGTTGTTGTTGAGTGTCGGTGCTGTCTAGAGCTCGGCAGCGTAACCGTGTAATACTCTTCCATATCAGTAGGTGGCAGCAGGTGGCTAATTGCTTTGTAGATGGCGGCGCCCTGATGGCAGCGGCTTGCAGACGCTCTTGGAAGTGTAGAGCGATTTGGCAAAAATACCCGTCAATTCTGTCTATTTCATGGCTGGCTCACAGCGTGGACACTTCGTGATCAGATACGACCGACAGACGATTCTGGATGTGGATAGATCGGGCCGTTATAGGCTGAAAGATGCGGGTACTTTCGACCTCCTCGCTAGCATGGGGATTCTTCGCCGGCTACATCCAGCGGCCTCGAAAGCAGCGGAGTTAAGTGCCAGCGAGGACCGTCAACGGAAGACACGTAAGCGGTGTGAGCGGAAGCAGAAGCGGGGATGCCGAGCGGGGCTAACAACAAAGCGAAAGGCTAATCCTCAAAGAAGCGCTAGTCCGGGTGAGAAGTTAGTTAAAATAGAACTAGCCAGCGCCAGGCTGGATAATACCTGCACACATAGCAACTATTTTAGAACAATACACAACTCAAAAAATGTTTTTTCTGTGTTAGAAGTAGACATGCACTCTACTGAGGTGGCAAGTTATGATGCGTTCGGTTTATCACAACATCAAGCAAACAATCGGAAAATTCCCGTCATATCAATTCCTAGATATGGTCGAAATTATTTAAAGTGCACTACACATAATAAACACAACATTATTAATATTGCTACTACGGATAATTTCAACAAAAACTCCTCAAAACAGCCCACTACCTATAATATGGGCTTCTTAAACATAAGATCATTATCTTCCAAAACGTTATTAGTTAATGAGGTCATTAGAGACAATAATCTTGACGTTATTGGTCTCGCCGAGACCTGGCTCAAACCAGACGATTTCTTTGCGCTGGGTGAGGCGTCTCCTCCTGGCTATGCGGGAGCGCATATTGCCCGTCCCATTAAAAGGGGTGGGGGAGTTGCACTCATCCACAATAAAAACTTTAATCTTACCCCGAACCTAAATAATAAATATAACTCGTTTGAGATGCTTACTATGAGGTTTGTCGCACCGTTGCCTCTCCACCTGGCTGTTATCTACCGCCCCCCAGGACCCAATTCGGACTTCATCAGTGAATTTTCAGAGTTCGTTGCTGATTTAGTGACGCACGCCGACAATATAATCATAATGGGGGACTTTAATATCCATATGAATACCCCATCGGACCCTCAGTGCATGGCGCTCCAGACTATAATTGATAGCTGTGGTCTTACACAAATAATAAATGAACCTACGCATCGCAACGGAAATACGATAGATCTAGTGCTGGTCAGGGGTGTCACCACCTCCAAAGTTACGATACTCCCGTATACTAAAGTAATGTCCGATCATTACCTTATAAAATTCGAAGTTCTGACTCATTGTCAACAAACTAATAATATTAACTACTATAGCAGCCGCAACATTAATGCTGCCACAACGATGACTCTTGCTGGCCTACTGCCTTCGGTAATGGCACCATTCCCAAATTATGTCGGCTATATTGATAACCTCACTAACAACTTTAACGACGCCCTGCGCGACACCATTGATAGTATAGCACCGCTAAAGCTTAAAAGAGCCCCTAAAAGGCGCACCCCATGGTTTACAGAGGAAACTAGAGCCCATAAATTATCATGTAGAAAGCTGGAACGCAAATGGCGCGCTACTAAACTTGAGGTTTTCCATCAAGCATGGAGTGATAGTTTAATAACTTATAAACACATGCTTACCCTAGCTAAAGCTAAATATTACTCAAATCTCATCCACCTCAACAAAAATGATCCGAAATTTTTGTTTAGTACAGTAGCATCGCTAACCCAACAAGGGACTCCTCCCAGTAGCTCCACCCACTCAGCAGATGATTTTATGAATTTCTTTAATAAGAAAATTGAACTCATTAGAAAGGAGATTAAAGACAATGCATCGCAGCTACAACTGGGTTCTATTAACACAGATACGACTGTATCTACGAAGGATACCGCCCTCCAAAATAGTTTCTCTCTCTTTGATGAAATAACATTAGAGGAATTGTTAAGATGTGTTAAGGGGACAAAACAAACAACATGTTTACTTGACCCATTTCCTGGGAAACTTATTAAAGAGCTTTTTGTATTATTAGGTCCATCAGTGCTAAATATTATAAACTTATCACTTTCCTCTGGCACTGTTCCACTAGCATTCAAAAAAGCGGTTATTCATCCTTTGCTCAAAAGACCTAACCTCGATCCTGACCTCATGGTAAACTACCGGCCGGTGTCCCACCTTCCGTTTATCTCGAAAATCCTCGAAAAAATTGTCGCACAGCAGCTAAATGAACACTTAATGTCTAACAATCTCTGTGAACCTTTTCAATCCGGTTTCAGGGCAAATCACTCTACGGAGACAGCCCTCGCAAAAATGACTAATGATCTACTGCTAACGATGGATTCTGATGCGTCATCTATGTTGCTGCTTCTTGATCTTAGCGCTGCTTTCGATACCGTCGATCATAACATTTTATTAGAGCGTATCAAAACACGTATTGGTATGTCAGACTTAGCCTTGTCGTGGTTTAACTCTTATCTTACTGACAGGATGCAGTGCGTCTCCCATAACAATGTGACCTCGGACTATGTTAAGGTAACGTGCGGAGTCCCCCAAGGTTCGGTTCTTGGCCCTGCATTCTTTCGTATTTACATGCTGCCGCTAGGCGACATCATACGCAAATACGGTGTTAGCTTTCATTGCTATGCTGATGACAGCCAACTCTACATGCCCCTAAAGCTGACCAACACGCCGGATTGTAGTCAGCTGGAGGCGTGTCTTAATGAAATTAAACAATGGATGTCCGCTAACTTCTTGCAACTCAACACTAAGAAAACGGAAATGCTGATTATCGGTCCTGCTAAACACCGACATTTATTTGATAATACCACCTTAACATTTGACAACCAAACAATTACACAAAGCGACTCAGTAAAGAATCTGGGTATTATCTTCGACCCAACTCTCTCGTTTGAATCACACATTAAGAGTGTTACTAAAACGGCCTTCTTTCATCTCCGTAATATCGCTAAAATTCGTTCTATTTTATCCACTAGCGACGCTGAGATCATTATTCATGCGTTCGTTACGTCTCGTCTCGATTACTGTAACGTATTATTTTCGGGTCTCCCTATGTCTAGCATTAAAAGATTACAGTTGGTACAAAATGCGGCTGCTAGACTTTTGACAAGAACAAGAAAGTTTGATCATATTACGCCTATACTGGCTCACCTGCACTGGCTTCCTGTGCACTTAAGAAGTGACTTTAAGGTTTTACTACTTACGTATAAAATACTACACGGTCTAGCTCCAGCCTATCTTGCCGATTGTATTGTACCATATGTCCCGGCAAGAAATCTGCGTTCAAAGAACTCCGGCTTATTAGTGATTCCCAGAGCCCAAAAAAAGTCTGCGGGCTGTAGAGCGTTTTCTATTCGGGCTCCAGCACTATGGAATGCCCTCCCGGTAACAGTTAGAGATGCTACCTCAGTAGAAACATTTAAGTCCCATCTCAAAACTCATTTGTATACTCTAGCCTTTGAATAGCCCCCCTTTTTTAGACCAGTTGATCTGCCGTTTCTTTTCTTTTCTCCTCTGCTCCCCCCTATCCCTTGTGGAAGGGGAGACACACAGATCCGGTGGCCATGGATGGGGTGCTGGCTGTCCGGGGTCGGGACCCGGGGTGGACCGCTCGCCTGTATATCGGTTGGGAACATCTCTGCGCTGCTGACCAGTCTCCGCTCGGGATGGTTTCCTGCTGACCCCACTGTGGACTGGACTCTTACTGTTATGCTGGATCCACTATGGACTGGACTCTCACAATATTATGTTAGACCCACTCGACATCCATTGCATTCGGTCTCCCTAGAGGGGGGGGGGTTACCCACATATGCGGTCCTCTCCAAGGTTTCTCATAGTCATTCACATCGACGTCCCACTGGGGTGAGTTTTTCCTTGCCCTTATGTGGGCTATACCGAGGATGTCGTTGTGGCTTGTGCAGCCCTTTGAGACACTTGTGATTTAGGGCTATATAAATAAACATTGATTGATTGATTGATTGATGTCGGAAACAGCGGGAGGCAGCATGCAGGTAAAAAAGGTGTCTAATGCTTAAACCAAAAATAAACAAAAAGTGAGTGCCCCTAAGAAAAGGCAAAGAATGCTTTGCGGAAATCTTTTATTTATAGATCTTTATCGCTCTGGAATAACCTGCCTCGAATTCTCACCGGCATTGAAAGTAAACAGGTTTTTAAAAAGAGAGTAATATTTTATCTGAGTCTTTAAATTAGTCTGCTCGTTGATGATTTGTTTGGTTTTATATTGTGTAGTTATATTTATATGGTAATTATTATTCTGTGACTGTAAATTGTTTGCTTGTTTTCTTATTGATGCTTTTATTTTTTTTTATTTTTTTTCTGTATTGTGCAGTTATAATTATATGCTTTTACTTGTAATTGTATTGAATTGTGGACCCCAGGAAGACTAGTGGGTTGTTGAGGCAACCAGCTAATGGGGATCCTTAATAAAAATCAAATCAAATCGAAGCTTAGGGAAGGTTATGCAGAACAAAACTAAAACTGAACTGGCTCCAAAGTAAACAAAAACAGAATGCTGGACGACAGCAAAGACTTACTGTGGAGCAAAGACAATGTGCATCCGAACATGACATGACAATCAACAATGTCCCCACAAAGAAGGATAAAAACAACTGAAATATTCTTGATTGCTAAAACAAAGTAGATGCGGGAAATATCGCTCAAAGGAAGACATGAAACTGCTACAGGAAAATACCAAAACAAGAGAAAAAGCCACCAAAATAGGAGCGCAAGACAATAACTAAAACACTACACACAGGAAAACGGCAAAAAACTCCAAATAAGTCAAGTACACCTACTTTGAGACAAGAGCTATAGTACTGCATGCTTTGTTATAGTTTAAAGTCATATCCAACAATTGCGACGACGACTCTTTACTGTCAACTGAGTTTCGTTTTTTAATGATTTCTGCTGGTGGTGTACCTCCGGATTTTTTCAACACAAAAAATGTGCCTTGGCTCAAAAAAGGTTGAAAAACACTGCACTACACTACAATATAGTCATTACAACAACTAATCAAACAGTTCCTAAGTAATTTGTTCATTACAGAACACAGAGCGTCACTTTCAGAAAGTAGTCCTATAAAGAGTGAGTGGTTTCATGTCAATGTAAGAGTACTCTTAGGCGTATCAGTTCACCAAAGCTGACTGATGGCCGTATCTAATATGCACACATGCATGTATGTATTCATGCATGCACAAACGCACCACTTCTGGCATGGCTTGGGGCACTCTGGGCACATTTCCTTTTAGTGCAACATGTTCCCGTCCCCTCATGGCTGCCCCAAGGCCTTGTGTGAGCTGAATTTTAGGATAAGTGTGTTCGATTTGTGTGTCGTCTCACGAGCAGGGGGTCCCACCTTGACAGGTCTGTGTGTGCCCAGCGAGGAGGGCGGCAGGGCACTGTCTATTTATAGAGAAGGCACTCCGGGGAGAGAGAGAGAGAGAGATTGTCTAACGAGGGCAGGCTGTTGGGAGATGTGCTGTTGTGTGTCTTTTTGTGTACACATATGGCTCTTCATGTGTGTAGTGTGCATTAATTGAATGACTTCAAACGTATCTTTGCACCACCACCTTCAAATACCCATGCTTCTGTCAGCTGATGTGGGTCATCGGCAGTGTTGGGACTAACGCGTTACAAAGAAACGCGTTACTGTAACGCCGTTATATTCGGTGGTAACTAGTAATCTAACGCGTTATTTTTTATATTCAGTAACTCAGTTACCGTTACTACATGATGCGTTACTGCGTTATTTTACGTTACTTTTGATGTAGTATCGGCTAGAAACAGAAGCGCTGCGGTGTCGTTCTTCTGAATCTTCCTCTGTCACAAGCCGGAGAGAAATAAGAGGCGCGGTCTATGTGTGTGTCTGGGTGTGGGTGTGGGGAGGGGAGGCACACACGTGATCCGCGGTTTGATATATGAAACAAACAAAAAAAAAGTTGTTGGCACGTTCAGTCCACACACAGCGTGGTCATGGCAAGCGGAGTAACGGAGGAGCTTGAACGCCCCGCGCCATTGAATCGGTGTGTTTATAGGTGCAGACTCGGTTTTGCAAAACGAGGGTTTTAAACACAAGCTGAACGTGCTTGAGCCACGTTACGACATCCCGTCGTGCACCCACTTCAGCGATAAGATTGTGCCAGATCTTTATGAGCAGGAGAAGAAAAAAGTTGTGGATGACTATCCCGAGCATCATCTGTTGCGCTCATGACAGACGGGTGGACGTCCAGGGGAACTATAAGCGCTCACTTCATCACAGCAGACTGGGAGATGAGAAGACACGCCCCCTCTACGAGAGTCACCTTGTGCAGGTACTGACACAAGCAGTGGAGGAATGGAAGATAAAGATATCCCAGTCACACGTGATAATGCCAAAAATCAAATAATTACAGTGAATGAGGCAGGACTGGGACCACAGATAGGTGCTTTGCACATGTAGTGAATTTGGCATCACAGAAGGGAATCTCAGTCAATAGGATGGAGCGCCTCCTTGGGAGGATCAGGAAGGAGGTTTCCTACTTCCACCCAAGCACAACAGCTGCTCATGTGCTTAAGACAAAGCAAGAAATGCTAAAGCTGCCTACTCATAAGCTCATACATGATGTCCCAACGAGGTGGAACTCCACTTATGATATGTTGGAGCAGCAGGCAGCTATATACTCTGCATTTACCCACAACACACTGAAGACAAACGTCACCCTGTCTGATGATGATGTGAGAGTGACAGAGGAGGTCCTCCAGGTGCTTAAACCCCTCAAAAGTTTTACATCTCTACTGAGCACTGAAACTTCACCATCTGTGTCAATGATCCTGCCACTGAAAACAAGGATTCTACAATCCATGGCTCCAAGTGTGGAAGACAGCAGCATCACTCCAGATGTCAGCCTTTATTTCACTACCTATGTTTCAAGGAAGATGATGTGCCTTCTTATGTTGCACTTTAACTTGTTTTTTATTAATGGTCATTGGTCCAAGTTTAAAGAAAGGAGGAATGCCTTTTTATGTTGCACTGTTTTTCATTTATTATGTTAAAAGGAAAATAAAAATGCATGTCAAGTTGATCAACAGATTGTATTATTCTCCAGTACAATAACAGTACTGAAATGAAGGCTAAAAGGGCATTAATGGGAGCTTTAAAAAAAAAAAAAGAAAAAAAAAAAAGAAACAACTAAATAGTTACTTTTCACAGTAACGCATTACTTTTTGGTGTAAGTAACTGAGTTAGTAACTAAGTTACTTTTGAAATAAAGTAACTAGTAACTGTAGCTAGTTACTGGTTTTCAGTAACTAACCCAACACTGGTCATCGGCAGCAGATAATCATTAGCACAAAATCACAACTATCAGTCCTCATTTTGTGCTACTCCTTTCTTTTAAAAACTTGCTCTCATTCTTTCATCCTCCACTTCTTCCAGCTTCATTTATTCATGCGGACCCCAACAACAGAATGAAATGTGTGTGATCATGGTATAAAAGCAACCTACATCTAGTGTCTCGCACACTGCCACTCTCCATTCTGTACCCGTCACAATGAAGTCATCATTTCCATGCACTTCTCTACTTGGTGTCTTCTCCACCTGTTTGTAGGACACAACAATATCTTCCGTCATGTCCTCTGTTCCTGTCACTCCCGCCATCCCGCAGCAGTGCGAACAGTGCCTCTCTGTCGTAAAAACTGATGAAATAGCCCCGTAATTGATTTGAGCCATTATGAATGGTGCCCTCAATAATGGGCGGACGGATTCTGATCAGATTCTGCTCCAGTTAGGGTATTAGGCCAGCCCAAACGAATTTAGGGGCTTTGGTTGAAAGCCATGTCATAGATGTATGCTCAGGCTCGTGACATTGTTGGCAGAGCTGGCGGCTTCGCCACTTCACTTCATAAATTCCACACCAGGGAGTTTGGCTGTGGAGAGTGGGCCGGAGGACGTAAACAATAAAACAGTCGATTGTGTAGGAAGCTAAATGTGATCATGTCCATTGTTATAAACTGGAAAACAACAGTTTTAAAGTAAAATGTTTATACTATTTACAAAATGTCACATGCATACTTAGAAAACCACAGGGTCACAATCTCTACCTGCCTGTCTACTCAATCTGCAAAAGAAAAGTAACAGTATTGATTGGGGCACAGACACAAAGTGGAAATTTTAGATAATCTATCATTGAAAGTTTACTTATATAGCCCTTAATCACAGATGTCTCAAATGGCTGCACAAGCCACAACGACATACTCGGCTTAGATCCCACATCAGGGCAAGAAAAAACTCAATACAATGGGAACAACATGAAACCCTGGAAGGGACCGGTGCAATGGATGCCGAGTGGATACGGTTAATAATGTCAGAGTCCAGTCCACAGTGGGGCCGGTAGGGGATCCTCTTGAATGGAGACAAGTCAGCAATGCACATATGTCGCCAACTGATACTAAGAGGAGTGGTCCATCATGGGTCCCGACTTGGAACAGCTAGCGCTTCCTCCGTTGAGGCTGATCCGTGATCACCCGATAACTTCTCCACACAGGAGAGGGGGGCAGAGCAGAAAAGAGAGACGGCAGATCAATTGGTCTAAAAAGGGGCGTATTTAAAGGCTAGAGTATACAAATGAGTTTTAAGATGGGACTTAAATACTTCTAATGAAGTAGCATCTTTAACTGCTACCGGTAGGGCATTCCAGAGTACTAGAGCCCGAATAGAAAACGCTTTAAAGCCTGCAGACTTTTTTTGGGCTCCGGGAATCAATTGAACGCAGATTTCTGGTCTGGACATATGGTACAATACAATCAGCAAGATATGATGGAGCTAGACCGTGTAGTATTTTATACGTAAGTAGTAAAACCTTAAAGTCGCATCTTAAGTGCACAGGAAGCCAGTGCAGGTGAGCCAGTATAGGCCTAATATGATCAAACTTTCTTGTTCTTGTCAAAAGTCTAGCAGCCGCATTTTGTACCAACTGTAATCTTTTAATGCTAGACATAGGGAGACCCGAAAATAATACGTTACAGTAATCGAGACGAGACATAACGAACGCATGAAGCTTCGGTGGTGGACAAAATGGGGCGAATTTTAGCGACATTACGGAAATGAAAGAAGGCCGTTTTAGTAACACTCTTAATGTGTGAGTCAAACGAGAGAGTTGGGTCGAAGATAATACCCAGATTTTTTACAGAGTCGCCTTGTGTAATTGTTTGGTTGTCAAATGTTAAGGTGGTATTATTAAGATAACAAGTAAGCACACAAGTTAATTACAGTCATAAATCAAACTTACTTAAACCAGGACATTTTACTTGACGAGATACTGGTTGTCAATCAGATTTGTTCTATGTACTGAGTTTGTAATCATATTATGGAAAATCTTCATGAATACCGTATTATAGTTTTTGTAAAAATGTAAAAAAAGATACATCTTAATGTTGTTGTTTTTTTAAACGAATTAACAAAAAATCATCACATGAATCATGTATATACGCAGATTAATAACGCACTTTATTTTGACCGTACATGCTCCTTTAGCTTAATAAGGTTGGATATCAGCTCAATGCACACGTCCGTGCAAACATGAGTGAGGAGACTCCGACTGGTGTGCTGCTGGCAAATTTCACTTCAAAATACATCCTGACTTTAGCTAAAACTGTTACCCAGTTTTGAGCAAATAAATGACGTGCATTCAAGTAAAACATTTTAAAATGTTTTTGTATGACATTCCGACAATAAAAGTGCACACATTTTTAGAGTCTTCCATCCCATCCATTTTCTACTGCTTGTCCCTCTCAGGGTGGGGGCGGAAGGCGGGGTACACCCTGGACAAGTCGCATCACAGGGCCAACAGAGATAGACAGACAATATTTGCACTCACATTCACACACTAGGGCCAATTTAGTGTTGCCAATGAAACTATCCCCAGGTGCATGTCTTTGGAGGTGGGAGGAAGCCGGAGTACCCGGAGAGAACCCACGTAGTCACGGGGAGAACATGCAAACTCCACACAGAAAGACTTTGAGACCGGGAATCAAACCAGGGACCTTCTCGCTGTGATAACCCGTGATTAATCATGAGTAATGTGTTTAACTTGACCTGTGCATTGACCTGATCACTGAACAAATTACAACCTTCAGCCTTTCAGGTAACCATCCAAAGTTAAGGTAAAGGAACACATATGTGCAAAATAAATGGCGTGATTAATCTGCATTAGGGATGTCCCGATCCAGGTTTTTGCACTTCCGATCCGATACCGATATTGTTTTTGCATTTCCGATCCGATACCGATACTGACCGATACCGATACTGGCCTATCCGAGCATGTATTAAAGTTTAAAGTTATTTAGCCTACTTAGTTGTCAGAATCATGTTGAAAAGGGTTTTAGTACTCTTGATAACAACTAGCCAGCTGAATTAGGGGAGTTTGAATAATACACAATGGTTGGCAACAAGAAACTGACCTGTTTATTCAAGGATAAACACAAAATAGACAAAATTATACATGACAAACAGAAATGGCATCATTGAACTAGGGCTGGGCGATATGGCCTTTTTTTAATATTGCGATATTTTAAGGCCATATTGTGATACACAATATATATCTCGATATTTTGCCTTAGCCTTGAATGAACACTTGATGTATATAATCACAGCAGTATGATGATTCTATGTGTTTTGATTGATTGATTGAGACTTTTGTTAGTAGGTTGCACAGTGAAGTACATATTCCGTATAATTGACCACTAAATGGTAACACCCGAATAAGTTTTTCAACTTGTTTAAGTCGGGGTCCACTTAAATTGATTCATGATACAGATATATACTATCAGATATATACTATCATCATAATACAGTCATCACACAAGATAATCACATTGAATTATTTACATTATTTATAATCCAGGGTGTGGAGGGGGGCGCCGGATGTAAGTGTCAAAAAGACAGCCAAAAGAGTTTGATATGAGAATAAATCTAAAGTTAAAATATAGGGTAGAAATGCACCCATTTGCAGGAAATGTAGTCTTGATTTTTAAAATGTTCTTTCAAGGCTTGCATGTCTACATTAAAACATTCTTCTTCATACTGCATTAATATATGCTACTTTTAAACTTTCATGCAGAGAAGGAAATCACAACTAAAAAAATCACTAATTTTTTCATACGGTGTTGATGTGGAAATGTTTTGCCATTTTGATGGTGTGGAGTCTGGACGTGTGGCACCGAATGGAGGTAAGCGTCTCGACAGACGTCACAATATTTGAACAATGATGACGAAAACTGTTGTCTCTGTCGTGTCCGTGTGTCGAAAATTGTTATGCGCTTATTTTTTTATTTGATTTTGTGCGTGGCATAGATTTGCCGTGCGCAGAGGACGCTCGAGCAGGCGCGCACCTTAGCGGCTGCGCTAGCATCACAGCTAACGTTAGCCATGCCGCTACCTCGCTCTCTGCTGGGAGAGGACGTATACGTATGTGACGTATGACGTGACAGTATGTGACGTATGACGTGACAGTATGTGACGTATGACGTGACAGTATGTGACGTGTGTAAGAAGGTGCGCTCGCTGTCTGTGAGAGGGAGACACAGGAAAGAGTGAGAAGAGCCTGTCGTGTAATGCCAGCAGCTAAAAGCAACTGCGTGAGAATTGTGGATGTGTTGAAGGTGTGCTGGAAAATGCGGAACGGAAATTACGGAGCAGCAGAAAAGTGGAATGTATTATTTAAATAGGTGCGTTGGAAAACACGGACCGTTTTTTTTTAACTGGATCTGGATCGGCATTTTCCCATGCCTTGCCGATATGCAATTTTTGGCAAATATCGGCAGCCGATCCGATCCAAATATCGGATCGGGACATCCCTAATCTGCATATATCCATTATTATTGCAATATTTTTTTGTGATTTATCACATGAGTTAACTCGTTAATTTTGACAGTGCTAATAAATATATATTTGTTAGAATGTGTACCCTATTTTTCTGAGTATAAGTCGCTCCGGAGTATAAGTTGCACCGGCCGAAAATGCATAACAAAGAAGGAAAAAAACATATATAAGTCGCACTGGAGTATAAGTAGCATTTTTTGGGTAAATTTATTTGATAAAACCCAACACCAAGAATAGACATTTGAAAGGCAATTTAAAATAAATAAAAAATAGTGAACAGCAGGCTGAATAAGTGTACGTTATATGACGCATAAATAACCAACTGAGAACGTGCCTGGTATGTTAACGTAACATATTATGGTAAGAGTCATTCAAATAACTATAACATATAGAACATGCTATACGTTTACCAAACAATCTGTCACTCCGAATCGCTAAATCCCATGAAATCTTATACGTCTAGTCTCTTACGTGAATGAGCTAAATAATATTATTTGATATTTTACGGTAATGTGTTAATAATTTCACACATAAGTTGCTCCTGAGTATAAGTCGCACCCCCGGCCAAACTATGAAAAAAACTGCGACTTATAGTCCCAAAAATACGGTAATTGTATATAAACTTTATTTTCAAATAATTATCGTTTTTCTTAATTAATGAAACACTATATTAATATTTTCATATTTTATATGCTGACTTTATAGTTTATAGATGTCAAAACAATTACAGGAGAGGAGCCATGGCGAGAATGACAAAATAGAGTTATCAGGCTTTCCCAATCTGGAGCCAAATCTCTAAAACTAATGCTCACCTTCCAGAATGGAATTACCGTGTGGATGAAAGGCCAAAACTAGGTATGTGCAACATTACCACATACAATGTAGTAAAAACAAAAAAAGGATCCTATTGTTGGCAATGTGATTCTAACCAATGTAGTGTAGCTGCAGCATTGATGCTACTTTGCAGGAGCATTTTACGTCACTAAAGGAACTTTATGGTGAAAGCTGGTGAGAGCATGAATGATAACAACATTTCAAAGACAAAGACCACAATGGAAGCTAAACCAAAAATTGAATGCCAAAAAAAGGATTTGTTTGGATTTAAAAAATCAGACAGAGACCATCAACAGTAGGCTAATCTGGAAAAAATGCCGCCAACAAGTCATTGCTAGCTAGCGACTTGAACACATCTATTTATTTCTATCACTTCAAGACACGGCGTGAAGAACAGTATAGATACAGTGTTAAAACGCAACAAAATAGCTAAAAATTACCTCAAAACTACAAAGTGATGAAGAGAAAACCCCACAAGCCTAACAGAGTCGTTGTCCAAAGGCATGGACTGTGACAAGCAGCCCTGCAGACATTTAGAAATTATAGATGCCATCTCTGAATCCATATGTGCAGACATCACCCAATAATAATCACTGTCGAAAAGAAGGGCTGGTACTAAAACCACTGTTTTGTCATTTATACAGACACACACACACACACACACACACACACACACACACACACACACACACACACACACACACACACACACACACACACACACACACTTAATTATATTCATATATATATATATATATATATATATACATATACATATACATATACATATATATATATATATATATATATATATATATATATATATATATATATATACATACATATATATATATATTAGGACTGCGAATCTTTGGGTGTCCCACGATTCGATTCAATATCGATTCTTGGGGTCACGATTCGATTATAAATTGATTTTTTCGATTCAACGCGATTCTCGATTCAAAAACGATATTTTTTCGATTCAAAACGATTCTCAATTCATTCAAAACATAGGATTTCAGCAGGATCTACCCCAGTCTGCTGACATGCAAGCAGAGTAGTAAATTTTTGTAAAAAGCTTTTATAATTGTAAAGGACAATGTTTTATCAACTGATTGCAATAATGTAAATTTGTTTTAACTATTAAATGAACCAAAAATATGACTTATTTTATCTTTGTGAAAATTTTGGACACAGGTGTTGTCAAGCTTATGAGATGCGATGCAATTGTAAGCCACTGTGACCAGGGGCGGATTAAGAAATTTTGGCCCCCTGGGCCTGACATGGTCTTGGCCCCTCAACCCCGCGCGTGCACGCGCACACACACGCACGCACTATGCAAGAAATACTGTATACTGTGAACAGACATGCACACTGTACTGTACAGAAGAGTGCACATACTGCACACACACTATTAGGTATACCACACAGACAAGCACAGGTTTCACACAGACACAGGTAGGGGGAGGGGATAAATGCCCTAAAAATAAAAATTTTGGAAAATGATTACGCCCACTTCAGTGATGGTGCATTGGGTCATTTGAGAGATATTATGTATTGGAAGTTGGTACCTATCATGAAATAAACCCCCCACCCCACCCAAAAAACTAAATTGGACATGATTTTTGCCCCCTTTTCCTCCCTTCTATCATTAAAAATAAAATAATATCTTAGGAAAACACTTTGGCATAACGGCAGCTGTGCAGCAAATTGAGGCTCAAAGTCTGTATCTATTTTGTGGGAAAGCTTGAGGAGGAGAAGGAGAAAGGTAAAATGATAACACATGCATCGGAGAGCACCACAAAGAAAGGTGTAGGCCAGTTCATGGTACAAGGGCTGCATGCAGGTCAAGATAGCCCATTTCCTCTGCCTGTCTTACCCATTCACCCAGAGACCACTGAGGACATAGAAATGCAAGTGGATATGGGGTTCGAAATACTGGCGTCGGTCAGAGGAGTCAATGTGGAGGATGTTTACAAACTTGTAGATGCACATATGACTGACAGCACAGAGCACAACAAAGGCTTTTCAAAGCTGTTGGCAGAGATGAACAACTTGGAAAAACCAGCAGGGCAGATCTTTTGTGGCACCCACACTACACTGGGCTTCAGCAGTGCCATGTATAAAGTGATGCGGTTGGCGGAGGCCGATATGAAGATGGAGCAAGTGCTACAGAGTTTCATGGTGGATCTGGATGTAGACAGCAAGAATGCTATAGTGGCTGGACAGGCACTGGACATGTCCTGAACTCAGTGTCAGACGTGGCTGCCGAATACTTGGATGAAGTGAAGCAGCTGACAGATCTCATGCTGCCCCATCTGAAGACTGTCCTGGCCAGGCAGAGGATGGACTATGGGATGGATGAGGAGACCTTCCCAATGGACCCTGTCAGTGAACAGGCTAGTAGCATTGATGGCACCCCTGTGCACAACATTGGGATGGAGAGACAATGTGGCAAGGTGGACTACAGACTGAAGAAGTTGGGCACACTGAACGCAGTCAATAGGTCAATAATTTTACAGAAGAGCCAGGAGCTTCAGAGGTTTCAAGGCAGCAGCACAAGCAAAAAGAGAGGTTGAACTCAACCGGAGTAAACTCATGAAGGCAAAATTCGAGAGTTGGGCTGACGAGAAACAAGAGATGGCTCAAAGACAGGAGAAGAAGAGACTAGACATGCTGGACACAAATCACCAAAATGATTCCCGGGCGCGGCCACCGCTGCTGCCCACTGCTCCCCTCACCTCCCAGGGGGTGATCAAGGGTGATGGGTCAAATGCAGAGAATAATCTCGCCACACCTAGTGTGTGTGTGACAATCATTGGTACTTTAACTTTAACTTTAACACACTGAAATCTTTTGGTGGCCCCTTCACGATAGTGGGGAAGTTGAAAAGTTCCTTGTCGATGAAAGTCTGAACAAGAATGCAAAGCTGCAGAGAATGAAGCTTGAGGTTCAGTTTGCCAGAGAAAGCTCCAAGCTTCTGCCTAAAGTCAATCCTATCTTCAGAATCCAGGTGACAGACAGTTCCCAGAAATGGCGAAAGTGCAATTCTCCCAGTCATAATGGATACTTAGAATTTTATGGTGGTGGTAAGTATTCATGAAAACAGGTAGCCTAACATTAGTGAATGGGTGAATTCTGGAAATAACAACCTAAAAATCTTACACAGTGCACCTTTAAGCAAGGGGTTACTTTCGTGCTTTCAATTTCGCAAAATCATCCACCACATCATTGAAGTCCAACTCTCTTGTCAGCTCACTCTCAATTGCCATTAGAGATAACGCATTTAATCTTTTCTGAGTCATTCTTGTGCGCAGCTCATTTTTGACTCTTGACAAAAGAGAGAATGAGCGTTCTCCCTCACAGTTACTGACCGGTAGAGTGAGAAAAATCTGTAGCGCAATGTATGTATTAGGAAATGTAGGCTGTAGTCCAAAATGTATTATTGTTTTGAGCAGTCCTGAAGGGGTCCTCTCCTCATCAGTGTTGTTGAGCTGTATAAAAGATTTGAACTGTATAAGCTCCTGTCCAAGACTTTCATTGAGGTCAGATGAGTATGATTCAGTGAGAATCTTGGCCTTGTGAAGGACTGAAGCATTGGACTCTGTATCCAAAGAGAAAAGGACACTGAACAAATTGTTCAGATGTTTGTAGGCCTCCAGACGGTGATTAAGGCTTGAACTCAGTTGATCAATAGAGGCAATAAATGTCTCTATTTGAAACAGTTGCCTTCCCTCAAGCACAACATCTGGGGATGCTGATTCATCAGCAAACTTTTTACGTTTCTTCGTCCGTTCAGCCCTGTAAGATGGGGTGCCACCCAACATGTTTAAGGCTTTCTGCTCAAAATGATCAAATAGATCTATTTGGGAGAGAACAAAGGTGCGCAGAGATTCCAGCAATCTAACTGCTGTACCAAGGTCCATGTCTGCTTTTTGAAGTTGCAGACTTGTGGCCTGAAATCTGGACAGAACAGTGTCCCAAAAGCCTGCCATGAAGGCCATCTCAAGTGAATCCAGCTTCCGCACTAGACTGTCAGCTTCAGTTTGTGTGTCTCGTTTCTCTGTGTCATCAGTGGAAATACCCTGTAGTGCTGCTCTTATTTTACTGTAGTTCTGCCACAGTGCTTTGGTAGATTCTGCAGGGCAACTCCAACGCGTGTTGGATAAAGCTTTAAGTGTGAGATCTATGTTGGAATTGCCAAATACCCTGTCCCATCGGTGTGTGGATGCAGTTGTGAAGTTGTAAATAGACTGAATCAAGTCAAAATACTTAGAGACTTCATTTCCACATCTGTCAATGCTGTTGACTCCCACCAAATTCAAAGAGTGAGCTGTACATGGAATATAGTGTATTAATGGGTTGCTTTTCTTTAAGTGAGCCTGCAACCCATTATACCTCCCTGACATGTTGCTGGCATTATCATAAGCCTGCCCCCTGCAATTTGACAGCTCTAACCCTAGATTTTCCAACACAGACATGACACAGTTAGCCAAACTTTCACCTGTATGGCTAGTAATGGGCTCAAAACCCACAAAGCGTTCAACAACACTGCCCTTTTTGCTAACAAAACGGAATATGAATGTCAATTGGTCCACATGAGATAAATCTGGGGTTGAATCCACAATGATAGAGTAGTATTTGCTTGCTTGCAGTTCATCTGCTATAGCCTGTTTGGTTTTTGCACCCATCAATTCAATGAATTCCTCACAAATGGTGGAGGACAGATATGAGGTATTACCTCGACCCATCTGCCCAAACTTTCTGATGTGATCCTTTAGAAAGGGATCAAATTCAGCCAGGACCTCCAGAATACCAAGGTAGTTCCCATTGAGAGGAGACCCTAACGATTCATTTTTACCCCTAAATGCAAAGCCCCTTTCTGCAAGGAATTTAATGACTGCAACAACTCTTTGTAACACCTGCCTCCAATAGCTGCTCTCTGCCTGAAACTGTTTGAACAGGTCTGCATCAACTGTGGCACCTGTGGCGCGGTTCAAGACTGCTTGCATGCAGGTTATGTGCTCAGCACTTCGCTCATGTTCACCAAATCTTTCTGAGTGTTTCCAATCACAATAGCCTGTCACAAAAGAATGCGTTTTTGGGGAAAACAGTTTGCATGCAAAGCAGTAAACATTACCAGTAGAGGGAGAGTACATCATCCACTCTCTTTGTACTCGTTGTCCATTGGGCAGGTGTGAAGTAAAATGTTCATTGTTTAGGCATCGGGTTTTGCCTCCTAGCCCACTGTTCCTCACAGAAGCTGGATAATGGCTGTGACGGTTGTGAAATGATTTTGCACCTCTTTGAATAAGAACTTCCTTCATTGACTCAGTGAGGGTATCAGCCCATTTAGCGGGATCACTAGGTAGAGTTGTCACTGTAGATGGTGTTGAAGAAATATTCAACTCATTTTCTATGCTGTCCAGAGGTGCAGTGACCTCACATTCATCCGAGCAACTGGCTATTGCTGAGTTGGTTGAATCATTAGCATCCGAAGCATTTGGTTCAGTGCGTACACTTGTAGTGGTCTCAGGATCTTGGGAGCTACATGCTAGCTCAGGTGCATTGCTAACCTTAGCTGAATTTGCAGTAGCATTTATAGAATTGCTTTCAGCAGATGTCTTTGTACTGAAGAAGCTGGAGATATTTGGAACACTCAAGTAAAACTGATTCTTTTTTTTTTCTTTTCTTGCTGAATTTTTTTTCTAGCTCCTCCACTTAGACGTTTATGATCCATATTTCCCTTCTTTCTGTGCACATTGGCTCTTTGCCTATCACAACAGCTTAACCAACTATGTGTGTGTGTGTGTGTGTGTGTGTGTGTGTGTGTGTGTGTGTGTGTGTGTGTGTGTGTGTGTGTGTGTGTGTGTGTGTGTGTGTGAGTGATGCAATTTTCAAATCTAGCATTAACAGTCAAAAGCAGAAATCAGCTGATTTCTATAAGAACTGATAACAGATTTCCAATCAATGCTAAACTCAGACAGCGAAAGTCACTAGATGACGTTCTGAGTCGCCAGTCATGTATGGCCAAAAGTCTCTAAATCGAATGCCAACGTTGCTTAATCGCCAACACACTGGGACTCACTGAAGGACTGACAGTGAATAAAAAAAGATGATTAAGATAATTGTGTACTTTTCTCTTCTGATATTTTCACTAAGGACCCCAAGCTATCTGCATGCAGCAACAATGTCTGACAGACAGGAGAGCGGAGTGGTCAGTGATGAATGGCAAGGGAACAGACTGATTTGTACTGAGGAGAAAGAGAGAGCCAATTACAGTGAAATAAATTCCAAAAGAGCCAAGTGACTAGCTGAAGGCAGGGACAAATGCCTTGGAGTGACCAACAAGAGTGCAAAGTACCAAATGGCAAAATGTGGGAAGACCAACAGGCAGATCTGCTTTTACCACTTATCTTCACAACCAAAAAGTTGCTAAATGATGTTTTCAGTCGCTAGCCAGGTATGGCCAAAAGACGCGAAATCTAGCGGTAAAGTCGCTCAATCACACTGACAGTGAAACAAATAATTTTTAAAAAGATAGTAATCGTACAATGTCTTGTACTTTTGTCTTCTTTCTTAATATTTCTCAAAGGACACCAAAATGTCGCTATCTGCAGGCAGCTTGCTAGCTATGATGGCAGCAACAATGTACCTTAGAGTGACTGACCAACAAGAGCTCAAAGTACCTAATGGCAAAATGTGGAGAGACAGACACAATAAATTGCATTAAGATGAAGAGAACTGTTGCTATTATTAATTTTAACAACCAGAAAGTCGCTAAATGTCACCAGCCAGGTATGGCCAAAAGTCGCTTAATTGGCCACACACAGTAACAGAGAAACAAACAAACAAACAAAAAAGATCATAAAGATAATAGTTGTACAACTTTGTGTACTTTTGTCTACTTTCTAAATATTTTCACAAAGGACACCAAAATGTTGCTATCTGCAGGCAGCTTGCTGGCTATGATGGCAGCAACGATGTCTGCCAGACAGGAGAGAGTGGTCAGTGACGATCGAATCGAGAAAATGACAAAATGGGTCAAAGACCAAAAAGTTATTAACTGACAGCAGTGACAAATGTCAGACTGTAAACTTTTTTGAAAGAAAAGGACAAAATGGGAAGATGCTGATAATAACAGCAAAATGGAAAATATAAGAATTTCCAAGTAATGCTCAACTCAAGTGTGTGTGTGTCGTGTGTGTGTGCGCGTTAAACTTCTTGTGGAATGATATCAAATTATCTCTGAGTCTGAACTGAGGGAAAGGAAACCAAATTTTGAGCAGTCACTCACGAGTTCAAAGTACCAAATGAGGAGATTCTAAAAGAACAGACCGGTTTATGAAAGACTGGATGGGGGAGGGGCACAGCTAAGAATACTTGAGTGAGATTCTGTGATCCAAATTCGAGATAGAGCTTTTTGATAATGATAATTTGTCAGAGTAAGGTTGTGTAATCAAAATTTGAGAATGAGCTTTGCCAATCAATCAAGAATATTTGCATTAAGTTCTGTGATCAAAATTCAGAAACAACCTTTAATAATTGATAAAGAATATGTGAGTGAGGTTGTGTGATCCAATTTGAGAATTAGCTTTGATAATAATGATTGAGAGCCTCTGGCCCTCTGTGGATCGTGGCCGCGGGGCCAAGTTGGCCTGGCCCCTTGGGGCCTCTGACCCTCTATGGATCGGGGCCGCGGGGCCAAGTTGACCTGGCCCGTTGGGGCCTCTTACCCTCTATGGATCGTGGCCGCGGGGCCAAGTTGACCTGGCCCCTTGGGGCCTCTGGCCTTCTGTGGGTCGCAGCCGCGGGGCCAAGTTGGCCTGGCCCTTTGGGGCCTATGACCCTCTGTGGGTCGTGGCCGCGGGGCCAAGTTGACCTGGCCCCTTGGGGCCTCTGACCGTCTATGGATCATGGCCGCGGGGCCATGTTGGCCTGGCCCCTTGGGGCCTCTGGCCCTCTATGGATCGTGGCCGCGGGGCCAAGTTGGCCTGACCCCTTGGGGCCTCAGGCGCTCTGTGGGTCGCGGCCGCGGGGCCAAGTTGACCTGGCCCGTTGGGGCCTCTTACCCTCTATGGATCGTGGCCGCGGGGCCAAGTTGACCTGGCCCCTTGGGGCCTCTGGCCTTCTGTGGGTCGCAGCCGCGGGGCCAAGTTGGCCTGGCCCTTTGGGGCCTATGACCCTCTGTGGGTCGTGGCCGCGGGGCCAAGTTGACCTGGCCCCTTGGGGCCTCTGACCGTCTATGGATCATGGCCGCGGGGCCATGTTGGCCTGGCCCCTTGGGGCCTCTGGCCCTCTGTGGGTCGCGGCCGCGGGGCCAAGTTGACCTGGCCCCTTGGGGCCTCTGACCCTCTATGGATCATGGCCGCGGGGCCAAGTTGGCCTGGCCCCTTGGGGCCTAAGATTATTATTTTTGCAAAAGTAGTTTTGCATGCGTCGCGGCCGCGGGGCCAAGTTGGCCTGGCCCCTTGGGGCCTCTGGCCCCCTGGGCCTGGGCCCGGTAGGCCCGTTCATTAATCCACCTATGACTGTGACACTATTGTTGTCTTTTTTTTTTTTTACAAATGTCTAATGATAATGTCAATGAGGGATTTTTAATCACTGCTATGTTGAAATTGTTACTAATATTAATACTGTTGTTGATGATATTCATTTTTGTTTCACTACTTTTGGATTGTTCCGTGTCGTGTTTGTGTCTCCTCTCAATTGCTCTGTTTATTGCAGTTCTGAGTGTTGCTGGGTCGGGTTTGGTTTTGGAATTGGATTGCATTGTTTTGGATTGATTAATAATAAAAAAAAAAAAAAAAAAAAAAAAAAAAAAAATCGATTTTTGAAAAATGAGAATCGATACTGTATCGTACAACGTGAGAATCGCGATTTGAATTCGAATCGATTTTTACCCACATCCCTGATATATATATATATATATATATATATACTGTATATATATAGACACATTACTACATATATACAGTATATACATATATATATATATATATATATATATATATATATATATATATATATATATATATATATATATATATATATATATTTTATATATATAATGTGTGTGTACATATAATGTGTTTTATAGCTAAGAGGAGAAAGGCTTTTTTGTAGACCTAAATAATATTTAGTTTGTGGCCCTTTTTCAGTCTTAAATATTACTGGTCTAACATGATAGAAGCTAGGGCTGACTGGAGCCTAGTGAGTATTGGAATACAATCGACCCTCGCCAAAGTTGTTTTTTAGTTCCTTGTGGAAATTAATTTACCATGACCAGTCCTGGAACCAATTATCAGCAATAAACGACGGTTTACTGTATTACTGTGGGGACCAAACCCTGTTTCCATATGAGTTGGGAAATTGTGTTAGATGTAAATATAAACGGAATACAATGATTTGCAAATCCTTTTCAACCCATATTCAGTTGAATATGCTACAAAGACAACATATTTGATGTTCAAACTGATAAACTTTTTTTTTTTTGCAAATAATCATTAACTTTAGAATTTGATGCCAGCAACACGTGACAAAGAAGTTAGGAAAGGTGGCAATAAATACTGATAAAGTTGAAGAATGCTCATCAAACACTTATTTGGAACATCCCACAGGTGAACAGGCAAATTGGGAACAGGTGGGTGCCATGATTGAGTATAAAAGTAGATTCCATGAAATGCTCAGTCATTCACAAACAAGGATGGGGCGAGGGTCACCACTTTGTCAACAAATGCGTGAGCAAATTGTTGAACAGTTTAAGAAAAACCTTTCTCAACCAGCTATTGCAAGGAATTTAGGGATTTCACCATCTACGGTCCGTAATATCATCAAAGGGTTCAGAGAATCTGGAGAAATCACTGCACGTAACCTTCGATCTCTCAGGCTGTACTGCATCAACAAGCGACATCAGTGTGTAAAGGATATCACCATATGGGCTAAGGAACACTTCAGAAACCCACTGTAAGTAACTACAGTTGGTCGCTACATATGTAAGTGCAAGTTAAAACTCTCCTATGCAAGGTGAAAACCGTTTATCAACAACACCCAGAAACGCCGTCGGCTTCGCTGGGCCTGAGCTCAACTAACATGGACTGATACAAAGTGGAAAAGTGTTCTGTGGTCTGACGAGTCCACCTTTCAAATTGTTTTTGGAAACTGTGGACGTCGTGTCCTCCGGACCAAAGAGGAAAAGAACCATCCGGATTGTTATAGGCGCAAAGTTGAAAAGCCAGCATCTGTGATGGTAGGGGGGTGATTTAGTGCCCAAGACATGGGTAACTTACACATCTGTGAAGGCGCCATTAATGCTGAAAGGTACATACAGGTTTTGGAGCAACATATGTTGCCATCCAAGCAACGTTACCATGGACGCCCCTGCTTATTTCAGCTAGACAATGCCAAGCTACGTGTTACATCAACGTGGCTTCATAGTAAAAGAGTGCGGGTACTAGACTGGCCTGCCTGTAGTCCAGACCTGTCTTCCATTGAAAATGTGTGGCGCATTATGAAGTCTAAAATACCACAACGGAGACCCCCGGACCGTTGAACAACTTAAGCTGTACATCAAGCAAGAATGGGAAAGGATTCCACCTGAGAAGCTTAAAAAATGTGTCTCCTCATTTCCCAAACGTTTACTGAGTGTTGTTAAAAGGAAAGGCCATGTAACACAGTGGTGAACATGCCCTTTCCCAACTACTTTGGCACGTGTTGCAGCCATGAAAGTCTAAGTTAATTATTATTTGCAAAAAATAAATAAAGTTTATGAGTTTGAACATCAAATATCTTGTCTTTGTCGTGCATTCAATTGAATATGTGTTGAAAAGGATTTGCAAATCATTGTATTCCGTTTATATTTACATCTAACACAATTTCCCAACTCATATGGAAACGGGGTTTGTATATTTGGCTATGGGGGCCTGAGTGTTTGCATAAGAGACACAACCAACAAAAATCAGTTCAAGTAATATTTGATCAGAGATTAAGAAATAATGTATTATTAATATTTTACAAGTTATGTATGGATTTGTATTTACTATCCAATATCCCAACATTGATGGCATTAATCAAAATAACGGAAGAGATTACCAATGCAATAGATAGTAAACAGTGTGCCGCTGCAGTGTTTATGGATCTAACAAAAGCATTTGTCACAGTTAATATCTTAACTGGGTAATATACTACTTGACTAACAGGAAACAATACTTGAAGCTCGGCAAACACATGTCCACAGTACTAACTATATATTGTGGCATACAGTACACCAGGGATCAATAAAAAAAAGAATTGTTAAATCTGTATACAAATGACATTTGTACAGTTACAAGGGACTTAAAGTTAGTCATACAATTTGTTCAGGGGTGAACACACATAAGCTAATACAAATAATAGAAGACATGAACAAATTAAAGAGATGGTTTGACAGGAGCCTATCCCAGCTGCACTCGAGCGGAAGGTGGGTTACACCCCGGAAATATAACCTTACAGAAAAATCTAATTCAAAACATGTGTATGCTCATACAATACTTTTTTTTTTCAATGTGGAATTGAATTATGGAATTGATTGAGCAAACAAGTCAAACAAAGTACTTATTTGACCGAGTTTAAGAAACTGTTCAAACTCAAAGAAGAAGAACCATGATAAACATCCTTAACTTGAAAATAAAATAATCTTAATACATCTCATGTGACTTATAACTTACTTGGCTATTTATTTATGATAACTTTATTAATTATTTATTTATGTATTTAATATTTATCTACTCATTAATTGAGTTATTCACGGTTGTGTTACAGATTGAAATAATTAAATAGGCTCTGCTTCTTCCTACACCGTTTCAGACATGCTGCAATGAGAAACTGGAACTCGGTGATGTATCATATTGTAATTGTATGCATGTTCGAAATAAACACCATAACCAAAACCATTAAAATTCAGGTATGAACAATAGACAAAAAGACTACATTGAAAATTACGATTTAGTTCAATCCAATATGTTCAGTAGTCATGTGTTTATATTCCAGATAATGTCCAAAGTTTATATAAGAAGGTAAAAAAAGTCCGAGGGGAAAATAAAAGTTTTCGATATCAGCTATTGTAGTTAAGCCAATTCAAAACTGCAATGCTGCTTCGGCATTAATTAAAGCAGTAAACAAAACACAATAAATACGCAAAACTGTGAAAAAACTAATGTTATTTAGACATTATATCTTTGGGGAAAAGGGTCAGCTAAAAAATACATTTAAATAATATAGTCGTTTTAGAAATATGGCCGTAAATCCGTCACGGTGACGGCGTTCCAAGTGACGCTAAATGAGCAATTATCTCTATGGGCTTTTGAATAGATGCTGCTAAACCGTACTAAAACTAACACAAAAGACACGTTGACTCACCGCTGATTAAAAGTTCTGCAGCGACACACATACTTGCCAACCCTCCCGGATTTTCCGGGAGACTCCCGAAATTCAGCGCCTCTCCCGAAAACCTCCCGGGACAAATTTTCTCCCGAAATTCAGGCAGACCTGAGTGACGTGTCGACAGCCTGTTTTCACGTCCGCTTTCCCACAATAAAACAGCGTGCCTGCCCAATCACGTTATAACTGTAGAATGATCGAGGGCGAGTTCTTGGTTTCTTATGCAGGTTTATTGTTAGGCAGTTTCATTAACGTCCTCCCAGCGCGGCAACAACACACAACAACAGCAGTCACGTTTTTGTCTACCGTAAAGCAGTTCGTCTGCCGTAAACAGCAATGTTGTGACACTCTTAAACAGGACAATACTGCCATCTACTGTACATGCATATGTGACAATAACATCTACGGCTTTTAAAGAGTGCACAACTGCGCACACAACAAGGAGACGAAGCAGAATGCATCATCAGAGAGGGCGTTCAGCATGGTTAGAAAAATAGTGACAGAGAATACAACAAGGATGGACAATTCAACCCTTAACTCAACAATGAATAGATGAGTGTTATGTGTGTGTATATGTGTAAATAAATGAACACTGAAATTCAAGTATTTCTCTTATTTATATATATATATATATATATATATATATATATATATATATATATATATATATATATATATATATATATATATATATATATATATATAGCTAGAATTCACTGAAAGTCAAGTATTTCTTATATATATATATATATATATATATATATATATATATATATATATGAAATACTTGACTTGGTGAATTCTAGCTGTAAATATACTCCTCCCCTCTTAACCACGCCCCCACACAGACACACACCTCCCGAAATCGGAGGTCTCAAGGTTGGCAAGTATGGCGACACAGTATAATTGTATCCATGAGGTCATTCAGTCAATCAAAGTAGAACACGCAAACACCTGCAGAGCACCACGATTACGTTGATGATCAGCTACTGCGGCCCCAAACAACCACATAGAGTGTTTACGCCAGGGCCTGGCCATGAGTACATGTGCAAACTCACTCCCTGATGCCTTGAGAGTCGCGCTGGACAACAAGGTGACTGCTCAGGCTTTTGGCTGGTCGGCTCGTACTCTCTTCTCTCAATCTGCAGATTCTGGTCCAAAACCGAGGCTGTGTATCTAAACATGAAACTCCTGTGACAGGTGGAAGGGACATTTATGTTTGCTTCCAAGTATAGTTTTTCTCTCAGAGCTGTGTCTCTGCTGGGGCTCGACACTCTCATACCTATTTTCACACTTGCACAGTTACAACTCTCCCGCTCTACACACACATTCATACCTACAAATAAGCAAGTTGTGTTGCTTCCAAGCAGGAGCATGCATGTGTTGACTTGATGTGTACTAGCTTGTGTTGTCTTTGCAACAGAATATTACAGCATGATGCATCCAGCAGAGGTGGGACAAAGTCATTGTTTTGCAAGTCAAAGACATGCACCTGGGGATAAGTTGATTGGCAACACTAAATTGGCCCTAGTGTGTGGATGTGAGTGTGAATGTTGTCTGTCTATCTGTGTTGGCCCTGCGATGAGGTGGCGACTTGTCCAGGGTGTACCCCGCCTTCCGCCCGATTGTAGCTGAGATAGGCTCCAGCGCCCCCGCGACCCCAAAGGGAATAAGCGGTAGAAAATGGATGGATGGATAAATAAATCTCAAGTCTTTGCCCTCAAGTCCCGAGTCAAGACAGGCAAGTCCCGAGTCAAGTCCAAAGTCAAGACTGGAAAGTCTCAAGTCAAGTCCCAAGTCCTGCATTTTGAGTTTCGAGTCCTTTCAAGTCCTTTTAACCACAGACTAATATATTTACACAGATTGTGTATGCTTTTAAAACGCTGTCTTTATTTATTAAAACAAGTGCATTTGAAATTACAGTAAAAAAATAGTGCTGACATTGCACTTCATAATAGCACTATTAACCAGTCATTTTAAACATTTAACTCATTCCTTTACAGAATAAACACGTTTGAAAAAACAAGTGCAACTGTACTTATTTGCACAAAAGTGTATTGTATTTCCATGGCATATTGCATTGTAACTAGTTCCACAGCAGTTTCTATCCTGTTCTTACCTTATCTCATTGATCTCATCTCATACTGTATGTGTGTTGATGTGTGCGTACACATGAAAAACATAACAAATACATGAACATAACAATGAACAGAGTTGAACTTTTTAGATGTCAGGGCCCTATGCAATATGTACACATATTCTTATTATAGTATACATTTTAACTGACCTTTATTTGACTATGTTTGTCTTTTTGTAGGTGGCTAAAATACGCGGTGCTACTGACCGCCGTCTAACGTTACGTTACTGTGTGTGATACATTGACTAACGTAACATTATGTGTAGGTACCTCATGCAACCCTGCTTAAATAAAATCACTTGACAAAAAGCATGAATAAGGTAGCGAACTGCAGTGGACGCAACAGATTGTGTTTGCAATGACGTTATAACCATAGACATCTTATAAGTAATAATAATAATAATAATAATAACTGGGATTTATATAGCGCTTTTCTAAGTACCCAAAGTCGCTTTACATGTAGAACCCATCAATCATTCACACTTGGTGGTGGTAAGCTACTTTCATAGCCACAGCTGCCCTGGGGTAGACTGACGGAAGCGTGGCTGCAATTTGCGCCAACGGCCCCTCCGACCACCACTTATTCATCATTCAATTCACCGGTGTGAGTGGCACCAGGGGCAAAGGGTGAAGTGTCCTGCCCAAAGACACAACGGCAGCGATTTTTGGATGGTAAGAGGCGGGGAGCGAACCTGCAACCCTCAGGTTTCTGGCACGGTTGCTCTACCCACTACGCCATGCCGCCCCTTAGTCATAGTAGACGCAGCATTGGCTGCTGTGGCATGAGAAATTCGGCCGCCATCTTGAAGTGGTGATGAGGAGCCGACGAGCAGCCTAAACTGACAGTTGACAGGTAGAAAACAAAGATGGTGTTCAGCGTTTTCCTGAACTGTTGAAAATAGGAATCGGGGGATTACTTTTCACAAGTAAGATTTAACACTAACGTACTATTGGTTGTATTTTGTGAAAAGAATATTACCACAGAGTTGAGAAGGAGCAAAGATCTTCAATATTTGTATGTGAAAATCACAAAGAAATCTTCTGGGGGAGGATGACCAGGGGTTTGGTTTACAAACTTTCAGCCCCACCTAAAACAAAATTCACCAGTCGCCACTGATTATGATGCATTCTCATTTTAGGCAAAGTATAAGCCAATATTTTCTTAACAGTATAATTGTAACCAGGAATAAGTCTTCAAGTAACAATATTCAAATACTAACATTGTTGGGTAAAACAGAATTTGGTTTTATTCTGAATCCAGTGAAACAGATTGGTGGTTTTAGCTGATATAAAGACTTTCAGGTGTTTATATATGTTTATGTTGAAGTATTTGGCAGACGCTTTTATCCAAAGCAACATACATAAAAAATACATATAAAACAATCACTGTAAACATGATCATTTAAGGGAAGAATGTAATAGAAAATATCAATACAAAGTGTCAAGACAGAATAAACTCTCTGCTGCTGCAGCAACAGACATACAGTCTGTAGGTCCCTAAGATATATAGATATCTAATGTATTCATACATTGTTACAGAACATATTTTTAAAAGTGTCTATATTTTTCACAATTACAATGAATGAATTAATTACAATTAATTATATTGAGTAAAAATTGCCTGTCTGCGTTCAGGCTTGTCACACACTGCCATCTCGTATACCGTATTTTTCAGACTATAAGTCGCAGTTTTTTTCATAGTTTGGCCGGGCTCCAGTGCGACTTATATATGTTTTTTCCCTTCTTTATTATGCATTTTCGGCAGGTGCGACTTATACTCCGGTGCGACTTATACTCCGAAAAATACGGTACACGTACACGCACAGAGCGCCTGCACGCAAACAAAAGCAGTCCAAGAAAAACAACTAACAAATTGCAGTCTTGTTGTTGTTATGATAGAATGTACAGTCAATGATAGCTAACCGGAGCTATCAAAATGGCTATAATTAGCCAACAACACACAAAGCTAATGAGCGTGAAAGTGTTACGTACGGGCGTAGTAAGGTCATTACGTGCTAAAAGACATAAGTGGACGGGATATAATATTTACAACACATTGGAAAGTTAGCGCCTTCTAGTGCCATATTATTGTTATTATTTGAGTGTCTTCTCTTTTAATTTGTAAAGATTTAAGAGTGTGTTTTAACAATAAAAGCAAAATGAGGTGGCACGCTGGTTCACGTGGGTTCACTTCCTGTTGTAGACACGTCTGTGTATGGACCTTCGTATTCATCACTACAGTGCACAGCCTGTAGGTTCAAGGTACACAATACAATCTCAGTTGCATAGACAGCAATGTGTTTATACACGTTTAGATTGGGCTATATTGTTTTTAATTAGGAATGATGTTATTGTCTCTTGTATTCATGTTAGCATTTAAGCTAGCTACTGTGCTCAACGCTCCCCCAGGAAATGAGCACTATTGCCGTGAGTTTATCAAAGTGCGGTAATCAATCACGATTTTACGCTAATTTTATTTTGAAACTGTAACACTAACTGTAGCATTATATTTGTAATGCAAAGGAACATCATACAACTGATGAATTGCATTATGCACAGCAGAGGTGCCCCCACTTTTTCATCAGGCTAGCTACTTTTCAGATGACCAAGTCGAGGTGATCTACTTCATCTTCATATGTATATATATATATATATATATATATATATATATATATATATGCAGCTGAGATAAGCTCCAGCACCCACGTGACCCCGAAGGGGACAAGAGGTAGAAAATGGATGGATATATATACATATATATATATATATATATATATATATATACACAGTCGTGGTCAAAAGTTTACATACACTTGTTAAGAACATATAGTCATGACTGTCTTGAGTTTCCAATAATTTCTACAACTCTTATTTTTTTGTGATAGAGTGATTGGAGCACATACTTGTTGGTCACAAAAAACATTCATGAAGTTTGGTTCTTTTATGAATGTGACCAAATCTGCTTGGTCAAAAGTATACATACAGCAATGTTAATATTTGGTTACATGTCCCTCGGAAAGTTTCACTGCAATAAGGCGCTTTTGGTAGCCATCCACAAGCTTCTGGTTGAATTTTTGACCACTCCTCTTGACAAAATTGGTGCAGTTCAGCTAAATTTGTTGGTTTTCTGACATGGACTTGTTTCTTCAGCATTGTCCACACATTCTAAAACCTTAATTCTAGCCGGATTTAGCCATTCCTCTACCACTTTTAACGTGTGTTTGGGGTCATTGTCCTGTTGGAACACCCAACTGCGCCCAAGACCCAACCTCCGGGCTGATGATTTGAGGTTGTCCTGAAAAAATTGGAGGTAATTGTCCTTTTTCATTGTCCCATTTACTCTCTGTAAAGCACCAGTTCCATTGGCAGCAAAACAGGCCCACAGCATAATACTACCACCACCATGCTTGACGGTAGGTGTGGTGTTCCTGTGATTAAAGGCCTCACCTTTTCTCCTCCAAACATATTGCTGGGTATTGTGGCAAACAGCTCAATTTTTGTTTCATCTGACCACAGAACTTTCCTCCAGAAGGTCTTGTCTTTGTCCACGTGATGTCAGATGTGTATGTAAACTTTTGACCACGACTGTATATATTTATAATTTATTTTAATTTTAGAAACAGACATTTTTTTTGTTAACATGTTAAAGGTGTTTAATACAAATACAACCATGTTTAACACATGTATCATGTTGTAATTGTATGCATGTTCGAATAAACTCAAACCATAACCATAACATATACATTCCTTTCTTTCATGAAGACAAAAATATACGTTGGTGTATTACCTGATTCTGATGACTTGCATTAATTGGAATCAGACAGGATTCACAGTAGTAGTAGTATTGAATTACATTGTGGAGGTGAAAAAAAATCCTCCTTTGTGTCCTGTGGTTGGTTTTGGCATCTTATTTGTCCAGCTTCCATACTCTATTTTTAAAAACTTTACAAGAAATACATTGATGGCAAACTCTGTAACTTTCTTGCTTTCTGAGACCTTGCTAGCTTGGTTTCAGCACCACTATGCATGGGTGTAATCTACCATCTTTTGTGGAATTCTCCTGGTGAATGGTAGCTGTTACGCTTTCTTCGCTCTCTACGCTTTCATCTGCTTTCTAGCCATGGTGGTCAGGTTTTAAGTAGTTCAGCAGTTTGAAGCCCAGGAACTGTTAAGTGTTCTCAGCATGCGGTCACAGAGGTCCACACAACCCTCGTTAGGGCCTGAGCAACAAAGGCTGCGAGAGCCCTATTGTAATTGCTTTGTGCTCGATTTTTCTCTCGCTTTGATCGAATTTTTGAGGCCCTCAACGCGCACGAAAACTCACCAATTTTTGCTGGCGCGTTTGATCTGGCAAAAAATGTTCTCGCTTGTGGCCACTGAATACGAAATGTTCATATTGACTCTAGTGCCCCCTTAAAGGCCTACTGAAATGCGATTTTCTTATTTAAACGGGAATAGCAGGTCCATTCTATGTGTCATACTTGATCATTTTGCGATATTACCATATTTTTGCTGAAAGGATTTAGTAGAGAACATCGACGATAAAGTTCACAATTTTTGGTCGCTGATAAAAAAACCTTGCCTGTACTGGAAGTAGCAGACGATATGCGCGTGACGTCACAGGTTGTGGAGCTCCTCACATCTGCACATTGTTTACAATCATGGCCACCAGCAGCGAGAGCGATTCGGACCGAGAAAGCTAATTTGAGCGAGGATGAAAGATCCGTGGATGAGGAAAGTGAGAGTGAAGGACTAGAGGGCAGTGGGAGCGATTTAGATAGGGAAGATGCTGTGAGAGGCGGGTGGGACCTGATATTCAGCTGGGAATGACTAAAACAGTAAATAAACACAAGACATTTATATACTCTATTAGCCACAACACAACCAGGTTTATATTTAATATGCCACAAATTAATTCCGCATAACAAACACCTCTCCCCTCCCGTCCATATAATCCGCCAATATAACTCAAACACCTGCACAACACACTCAATCCCACAACCCAAAGTACCGTTCACCTCCCCAAAGTTCATACAACACATATATTTCCCCAAAGTCCCCAAAGTTACGTACATGACATGCACATACCGGCACGCACGTACGGGCAAGCGATCAAATGTTTGGAAGCGTACTCACGGTACCGCGTCTGCGTATCCAACTCAAAGTCCTCCTGGTAAGAGTCTCTGTTGTCCCAGTTCTCCACAGGCCAATGGTAAAGCTTGACTGTCATCTTTCGGGAATGTAAACAATGAAACACCGGCTGTGTTTGTGTTGCTGCATGCCGGCCACAATACACCGCTTCCCACCTACAGCTTTCTTCTTTGCTGTCTCCATTGTTCATTGAACAAATTGCAAAAGATTCACCAACACAGATGTCCAGAATACTGTGGAATTTTGCGATGAAAACAGACGACTTAATAGCTGGCCACCATGCTGTCCCAAAATGTCCTCTACAATCCGTGACGTCACGCGCAGACGTCATCATACCGAGACGTTTTCAGCAGGATATTTCGCGCAAAATTTAAAATTGCACTTTAGTAAGCTAACCTGGCCGTATTGGCATGTGTTGCAATGTTAAGATTTCATCATTGATATATAAACTATCAGACTGCGTGGTCGGTAGTAGTGGGTTTCAGTAGGCCTTTAAAAATGAGAAAAGATTAGTCACCGCCACCAGTTTCACGTATTGTTACGAACATCGCTGGAAACGTCTATATCATGACAAGACCCACATAAAAGTCTTAAGAACCTATAATTGAAAACAAACAAAAGTTGGCCATTTTGGTTTCCGTCTGCCATTTTTTAAGGCCAAAAAGAGGGGTTGTACTTTAACAAACTCCTCCTAGGGACAGAATGAGGTCAAAATCACAGATACTAGACCAGTAGTTCTTAACCTGGGTTCGATCGAACCCTAGGGGTTCGGTGAGTCGGCCCCAGGGGTTCGGCGGAGGTCAAGACACACCCGACTCATCGTGTAAATAAAAACTTCTCCCTATCGGCGTATTATGGATACCCCTAAACAATGTTCCCTCTAATTTTCCATCTGATTTGCAGGTGTGTAATTTGTTGTGGTTCATTTTGTGCACCAGTAAAAAAAACATAACTTTGTCTTGAATTAAAAAAAAAAAAAACCTTTTATATTTCACTAAAGAACTACTGGGGTTCAGTACCTCCAACAAGTTTAAAAACCACTGTACGAGACAGATGGGTGATGATAAATTGAGGGAATTTTGCTTTTGCCTTAGGATGAGGGCGTGGCATGGCGCCACACTTCGATTGGCGTTATAAATGTTGATACAAAACGTTCAACATTTATAACTCTGCTCCACAAATTAAGATCTTAGTCATAATTGGTAGAAATGATGATATTGACATCCTGAAGTGCGGGATGGGCCAGTATCTTTTGGTACCCATTCGTGGGGGGTGGAGACTGGCGGCGAAACCTGCTCCTCGCCATTAACCATCAAACCGTCATTAGTTCACTTTAAATGGTAGGCTCTTCTTCCAAACTGATATGAGGCTTTTAGGTTGGGGTCTGATCATGACTAGACGTTGTAACGGTATTGTAGATACTGCTGAAATTCGGTTTCAAAATCTTCACGGTAATACTGTGACGCCTGACGGTAGCAAACAAAAACCTGGTGTGGAGTTTTAGGCGCTTTAGTGTTGGCCTGGTCTGAAAATAAACTACATCTACCAGAATCCTCTGCTCAGCGCGGGGTGTCAAGGTGGGGCCGTGGTACACCGTAAGCAGGATTTGAAGTGTGTTCGTAGTCGATGAGAGGAATTACTTTTTCGGACATTTCCTGAAAAATGTCATCAAAACCTATTCATGACCGCTTGAGTTATGTTGCCTATAAACACACAAACAAGCCCTGGTGAAAACATAACCTCTTTGGCTGAGGTAAGAAAGTCTGCATGCATTCTACAAAGCAATAAATGATTTTGTCTCGAGCGTTTCTAAGGCGACAGAGAGCAAGCGGGTCACATTGCACCGCATGGAGGTAATCACCAAAATAATTGTTCAATGCGGGAAATATGAGGAAACTGAAAAACTATCTGCAAAATCCTCGATCCATCCATCTATTTTTGTACTGTTTGTTTCTTTAATGGAGCCTATTCCAGCTGCACTTGGGCAGAAGGCAGCGTACACCCTAGACAAGACGCCACCTCATAAACTGTCATCCAGAAAATATATTTGAAGCCAGCAAAGCCAAACATCACTGTGAGGTATTTACATTATTAAAAGTAAATTTTTAGTTACCTTTTCTAAGAAACGACATATGCCAGACTGACATAAAGATGTCCACTGTGGAGGACACTGCTTGTCAGAAAGTAAAAGTTGATAGACACTTACCCGTATTTTTTGGAGTATAAGTCGCTCCGGAGTATAAGTCGCACCGGCCGAAAATGCATATAATAAAGAAGGAACAAAACATATATAAGTCCCACTGGAGTATAAGTCGCATTTTTTGGGAAAATTTATTTGATAAAACCCAACACCAAGAATAGATATCTGAAAGGCAATTTAAAATAAATAAAGAATAGTGAACAACGGGCTGAATAAGTGTACGTTATATGACGCATAAATAACCAACTGAGAACGTGCCTGGTATGTTAACGTAACATATTAGGGTAAAAGTCATTCAAATAACTATAACATACAGAACATGCTATACGTTAACCAAACAATCTGTCACTCCTAATCACTAAATCTGATGAAATCTTATACGTCTAGTCTCTTACGTGAATGAGCTAAATAATATTATTTGATATTTTACGGTAATGTGTTAATAATTTCACACATAAATGGCTCCTGAGTATAAACCGCACCCCCGGCCAAACTATGAAAAGAAACTGCGACTTCTAGTCCGAAAAATACGGTAAGTGAACATTATTCTTTTACACCGGATATTTACATTGTCACTTTAAAGCAGCGTTTCTCAAAGTGTGGGGCGCGCCCCACTGGTGGGGAATAGAGACATGACAGGTGGGGCGCGAGGAACGGGAGGAAATTTCACTTTAAATTTTTTTTTAAATTATTATATTCTTGGATTATTTTTTTTACTATGCTTTCATTTTCTATACATACTGTAAATGACTTTGTGATTCTGTCTGTGAAATCCGCTATATAAATAAATGGAAATTACCGGTACTTATTTTTACTGTAGGCTTTATATTTCTCGGTACGAGCGAAAGTTTGACAGACATAGCAACAGTAACTAATGGGGGCGGGGCTAAGCGGAACAAACTTTCGCGCGGATGGGTAGCAGGCTAATGTGTGGATCACAATTACACAAATATATACATTTGTGACTCGCACCTCAAAGGTCGTCGAGCCAGAGCCAGCGCCTGCAGAGAAACAAAAATGTGACGGGCACACACTGTGTCATTCACCGGGAAGCACTCGCGTCAAGGCAGCTGCAGCCCCGAACTCAATGAGGTTTTAACAGATGTTGTGAGCGCGGTAAATTTGATCAAAACACGACCACTGAAAGCGTGACTGTTCTCTGCACTGTGTGAGGAAATGGGAGCTGATCATATAGCCGTGCTGTTTCACAGTGAAGCAAGGTGGCTCTCCTGGGGGAAAGTGCTGTCACTTGCCCTGTCTTGCCAAATGCATAGCTCCTTTTTTTTTTGCAAAGTGGCACTTTTATTGTATTTATTATTGAACTTGATGCAAGTTATTTGATTTATTATTGAACTTGATGCAAGTTATAACACTTTTTTTGATTTATTATTGAACTTGATGCAAGTTATAACACTTTTTTTGATTTATTATTGAACTTGATGCAAGTTATAACACTTTTGTTTTATTTATTATTGAACTTGATGCAAGTTATAACACTTTTTTTGATTTATTATTGAACTTGATGCAAGTTATAACACTTTTGTTTTATTTATTATTGAACTTGATGCAAGTTATAACACTTTTTTTTTATTATTGAACTTGATGCAAGTTATAACACTTTTGTTTTATTTATTATTGAACTTGATGCAAGTTATAACACTTTTTTTGATTTATTATTGAACTTGATGCAAGTTATTTGATTTATTATTGAACTTGATGCAAGTTATAACACTTTTTTTGATTTATTATTGAACGTGATGCAAGTTATAACACTTTTTGATTTATTATTGAACTTGATGCAAGTTATAACACTTTTTTTTATTTATTATTGAACTTGATGCAAGTTATAACACTTTTATTTGATTTATTATTGAACTTGATGCAAGTTATAACACTTTTTTTGATTTATTATTGAAGGTGATGCAAGTCATAACACTTTTTTTGATTTATTATTGAACTTGATGCAAGTTATAACAGTTTTTTTGATTTATTATTGAACGTGATGCAAGTTATAACACTTTTTTTTTTATTTATTATTGAACTTGATGCAAGTTATAACACTTTTGTTTTATTTATTATTGAACTTGATGGAAGTTATTTTATTTATTATTGAACTTGATGCAAGTTATACCACAGCTGCACAGTTATTTTATTTATTATTGAACTTAATGTTATTTTATGTTATTGAGTTTGAATGTATACAACTTGATGTTCAATAAATTTGAAAATGTTAAAGCTTGGCATTAGCGCTCTGTTGGGGCGAAGGGGGCAGGTGGGGCTTGAAAACTCCCCCTTGTCCAAAGTGGGGGATGACAAAAAAAGTTTGAGAACCACTGCTTTAAAGACACGCAACTGTAATTAAAAAAAATAGATGTGCTTGAAACAGTGGATCTCCCTGCACAATTATTTGCATTTAAAATGTATGTTTGTACTAATAAATATGATTAGAATCTTTTAGTAATATGTGTCTGTTCAACTGCAGTAAGTGTGTTTACCCTAAACATTCCTGCCACTCGATTTTATACACTATAATATTTTTAAGCATTTATTTTTTTTAGACATATACCACAATAATATCGTACCGTGGACCTAATACTGTGATAATATTGTACCGTGAGATTTGATATGTTACATCCCTAGTTGATATCGACACTAAGATCGCCCCTTTGTGGTGGAAAATCATACCAGTGGTAACTTCCTTCTGCATACTCCGATCTTCCTGAAATTTTTGGTGGTGGGTTGTGGCATTGGAAATGATGTGACGGCATGCGTCATGTGTTCCCGCCAACTTGCGTGAACACAGAATTGCAAATAGGTGCCAAAGCCCTCTCAACGCTGATATATAATTGTTGATGACTGAAATATGCTGATAGCAACCCAACCTAACATCCCCAACCCCCTCCACATCCCACCCCCCGGATTGTAAATAATTAAATGTATATACTCTTGTATATACTCTGATGATTAACTTGTGTGATGACTGTATTATGATGATAGTATATATTTGTACCATGAATTGATTAACGTAGACCCCGACTTAAACAAGTTGAAAAACTTATTTGGGTGTTACCATTTAGTGGTCAATTGTACAGAATATGTACTGTACTGTGCAATCTACTAATAAAAGTTTCAATCAATAAATCAATCGCTGCTCACAGCTTTAATTGTCATTGAACCCTTCTGACTGTGGGTCTTTGTCTTTCTTCAACCATCTGATGCAGACCTTTTCAGGATCTTTCCTGTGTGCAATAGATGCCATCTTCACTGCTTTGTTGTTGTATTGACCATCACTAACGCTGCTCTCCATTCTGTTTTCTACAGTTTGTCAACAGACAACTGACATTATTTTGGGACATGTTTTGTTGTTGTTTTAGTTCCAGTTGCTGGAAAGCCCTTTGCCAGAAATTAATCTATGAGCTTAATTGATGCTAAGTAGAGGTCAAAGTGGTAAAGCTTTAACCATACGTGGCAGGACGGCTGCTGCCCCAATTCCCAACCTGTGATCAGCAAAAGTATCCTTCCCTTGAAAAACTTCAGAGAATGATAAAAACTTCTAAACGTGTTGGGCATGGTTTGCCTGGAACAAATTGCTTTCAGGCAACGTTCCCTCTAAGGTGCAATTGTGCACTGCTCAAGTGTCCTCTGCGCACGGCAAATCTATGCCACGCACAAAATCAAATAAAAAAATAAGCGCATAACAATTTTCGACACGACACGGACACGACAGAGAAAACAGTTTTCGTCATCATTGTTCAAATATTGTAACGTCTGTCGAGACGTTTTGAGGACATGAATTCCATCCATCACTTTACTGAGCAAAACTCTTCATTGTCGGCCATAAACACATCACCAAAACATTAGTAAAAAAAATTATATCTAGCAAAACTGGTCATTTCAAACCAGACCGAAACCAACTTTGTTATATCAACAGCAGCCGCTCGCTCTTTCTCACTTGCGCCAACACATGCACATATGGCACTTAGCCAGTGATGCGTTTAAAGCCACACAAAAAGTCGGACAACTTTAACACCACACATAAAGTGTCATTCCAGGTCGTTACACTATGATTTACCAATCAAATGTGTGCTCATTCTAGTGTCATTTATTAGAAATAAATTATAAATATTAATCATGAAATGCTGTTAGTATATTAAATAAATACTAATAAAAATATATTTTTTACAAACAGGAAGTTGCAGGAATGTACACATAATCCCCTGCTTACATCTCATTGTGCAACATGTGAATGTTTTAATGGGAACTAAATGCAATGTCTGAAAGGAGTACAAATTATTTCTAAAGCAGGACCTCCACCCAGACAAACAATACAAGTACACAGTTCATGAAAAACAATATTTTTTGTTATTGTCATTGTAAGTGGGCCTAAACACTTCTATTAGAAAATAACCTCGTGGAAATGACTGCTGTCATTTGATTATAAAAATAAGGGAATGTTGTCTGTCTATCTGTGTTTGCCCTGCGGTGAGGTGGGGACTTGTCCAGGGTGTACACCGCCTTCCGCCCGAATGCAGCTGAGATAGGCTCCAGCACCCCCTGCGACCCCGAAAGGGACAAGCGGTAGAAAATGGATGGTTGGATGGAGATTGAACTTGTTATTTAGTCAGGTTTGGGACAGGTGTGCTGCTGGTGTAGCCACAGTGTGCACGTCTGATGTTGCTCACATGGGCTCCACTGAATGCTCAGGGAGTTTCTGCGTTTGCTCACACACATGAAAAATTAGAGGGAACATTGCTTGCAGGCACAGTGGCACGTAAAAAGGATAATTTGCTCAGACTTTTCCTGGTTTCAGCAGGCTAAAGTCATCTTGCCATACTCCATCCTCTACAAAGAATGTATTTCTTCTTTTGTTTAATTTGTTCCATCCAAGTCATTGAAAATCTTCAGCGAGTTCTTTAACTTGAAGAAGCTGTTCTGGCTTATTATTGGTCCTTTGGACATGTTGATTCTAGGAAAGCCAAGGCAGGCCATGTGGATTAAAAGGCTGATTGCTTTTTTCACTTACTGAAGACAAGCTGAGGGTGGACTGCAATGAAAATCATTTACTACAAAGGATTTGCATCTGATTATGAAAAATGTCACTTAGATTTTCAAATGTCAGTTGTCCAAACATCACTAAGCCCCTGAAAAGTGCATACCTCTTAAATCTGGAAGGAGTTTTGGGGGACACATTTCCAGAAAGCTAAGGACCGCGGGGCGGACTTCTCCATTCACAATTATTCTTATTTTGCATATTCCTGAGAACCAGCGTACTCTGTGGTAGACATTAGATGTTGGTCTATTTATTTTGTCAGAGTTATGATATTCCCCAAGTGGAGGAGTTCAAGTACCTAGGAGTCTTGTTCACGAGTGAGGGAAAAGTGGATCGTGAGATCGACAGGCGGATCGGTGCGGTATCTTCAGTAATGCGGACACTGTATCGATCCGTTGTGGTGAAGAAGGAGCTGAGCCGGAAGGCAAAGCTCTCAATTTACCGGTCGATCTACGTTCCCATCCTCACCTATGGTCATGAGCTTTGGTTTATGACCGAAAGGACAAGATCACGGGTACAGGCAGCCGAAATGAGTTTCCTCCGCCAGGTGGCGGGGCTCTCTCTTAGAGATAGGGTGAGAAGCTCTGACATCCGGGGGGAGCTCAAAGTAAAGCCACTGCTCCTCCACATCGAGAGGAGCCAGATGAGGTGGTTCGGGCATCTGGTCAGGATGCCACCTGAACGCCTCCCTCGGGAGGTGTTTAGGGCACGTCCAACCGGTAGGAGGCCACGGGGAAGACCCAGGACACGTTGGAAAGACTATGTCTCCCAGCTGGCCTGGGAACGCCTCGGGATCCCCCGGGAGGAGCTGGACGAAGTGGCTGGGGAGAGGAAAGTCTGGGCTTCCCTACTTAGGCTGCTGCCCCCGCGACCCGACCTCGGATAAGCGGAAGAAGATGGATGGATGAATGGATTATGATATTCAGAAACCAAATAGCCCTGTGGGGATACAAAGCTTGCGTGCGCTATATAGCCGGGAAAGTACGGTATTTTGACCAGTTTCAGAGGTTATTTCATTACTTTGTTTGTTGTCTGGATCTGTGGCTAAACTGGCTATGGAAGCTAAAATCAAGTGTGACTTTCACATTGAAATATTACGACGGACATTAGCCTGAATACTCACAGAGGAGAGTGGGGCTTGTTCGCAGCGTCAGCGGGATAGAGACACGACAGTAGTAAAGAGGGAGGAATAAACACAGACAGGGCAAGAGGAGTGCAAAACAGAGACAAAGTGGCAGGGTGAAATTGTGTGTGTGTGTGTGTGTGTGTGTGAGTGGGTGTGCAGAGAGAGAGAGAGAGATGGAGTGAGAGCCAGGCCTACTTTTAGCATATGATCTAGGCCATTATCTGTGTTAGCACTGGTGGGGCTGGAACAGGCTCAGTGGATTGTGTGTAACAATACCTTTAATGATCTCACGTGTGGGTACCACCCACACATACGTGTGTTGTTTCTTACCCTCGATTCTCAAGTCCGCGGTGTGCCCAACGTGTCTTGTTTGTATGTGACTCCTCACATGCAGCTGTGCACCCTCGCCGTATCACCCCCTCCTCGTTAGTCAAGCCCCCCCCCCCTCTCCAGCGGCGCCCTGAGGGCCTTCATTATGTAAGAAAGACATTACTGCAAAACAGAGGCAGGCAACCCTGATAAGTGTAGCAGCCCCTGCTTTATTACAACACGCTGTAACCTCCATAACTCACACACAGAGTCAAAGCCTGCAGCTCCGAATGGAGAGCACAGAGAGGGCTTATAATGTTTGAAGGCGAGGTTTTTTTTTTGAGGGAAACATCAATTAATCATGTTCTGCTTCCCTCATTCTCTCTGCGCACGAGCTGGCTTTTTTTTGCATGAGTTCATTCTTCATTTTCAGCCATTGAAATTTAAACTCTCAATCTCCCCTCCGCAGCGGTCCCCTTCCCCTTGGCCCACCGGCTCACCATGAAGGAGGTGTTCGACGCCGAGGGCCGGCCGAGGGTAGACCTGTTAAAAGCGCACCTCACCAAGGAGGGCCGCTTGGAGGAAGCGGTGGCCTTGCGCATCATTGATGAGGGCGCTGCCATCCTGCGCCAGGAACGCACCATGTTGGACATTGAGGCGCCAGTCACAGGTAGGAAGGATGTCCCTAGCAAGGCTTTTGGCCTCCCATCCTGATCCAATCACTTTGGCCTCAAATCAGGTCCGATTTCGAGTCCCAAGCCGATACTTTGACAACAGATAATAGAACTGAAAATGTTTTTTAGCAAGTAACTAAAGTTAACACAAAGCTCATCTTATTATATTTACAAAGTGTTAGTATTGAGGTAAATCAGATGATGTCGGACTATAAGTCGCAGTTTTTTTCATAGTTTGGCCGGGGGTGCGACTTATACTCAGGAGCGACTTATGTGAGAAATTATTAACACATTACCGTAATATATCAAATAATATTATTTAGCTCATTCACGTTAGAGACTAGACCAGGGGTCAGCAACCTGCGGCTCCGGAGTCGCATGCGGCTCTTTGATCACTCTGATGCGGCTCAGCTGCATACTTGCCGACCCCCCGATTTTCCCGGGAGACTTCCGGATTTCAGTGCCTCTCGCAGAAAACTCCCGGGATTAATATTCTCCGATTTCCACCCTTACAATAATAATAAGGGCGTGCCATGATGTATTTAGCGCCTTCTGCAATCTGTATTAACAGCGTGCCAACCCAGCCTCTTGTTATATGCATCTTCTGCTTGCACACACGTGAGTGACAGCAATGCATACTTGGTCAACAGCCACACAGGTTACACTGTCGGTGGCCAAATAAAACAACTTTAACACTCTTACTAATAATGCGCCACACTTTGAACCAAAACCAAACAAGAATGACAATCACATTTCGGGAGAACATCTGCACCTTAACACAACATAAACACAACATAACAAATACCCAGAATGCCATGCAGCCCTGACTCTTCCGGGCTACATTATACACCCCTGCTACCACCAAACCCCGCCTCCACCCTGCTCCCTCACACATCACCCCCCCCCCCCCACCCCCGTCTGTGCGTCGGTTGAGGTGGGCGGGGTTTGGTAGCGGGGGTGTATAATGTAGCCCGGAAGAGTTAGGGCTGCATGGGATTCTGGGTATTTGTTCTGTTGTGTTAATGTTGTGTTACGGTGCAGATGTTCTCCCAAAATGTGTTTGTCATTCTTGTTTGGTGTGGGTTCACAATGTGGCGCATTATTAGTAAGAGTGTTAAAGTTTTTTATACCGCCACCGTCAGTGTAACCTGTGTGGTTGTTGTATGCCTTGCTGTCACTTACGTGAGCAAGAATAAGTCCCATAAATCGTATGGCTGGTTGTAGTGGGCATTAAATGCTGTACCATCACGGCACGTTCGAGAGAACAGTTGCCTTGAAATTCGTAGTCAGCCGGAAAAATCGGGAGTGTTGAGAAGTATGACGCTGTCAAACGCCATTCATATAAAACCCGCGGGCCGCACTAACATTCAATTTTCATATTAAGGTGTGGGCCGCGTGTCTGAGACCCTTGGTCTATACATAGCACAAAGCAAGGAAAAAATGTTGTATGCAGTGTTATTTCATTTTAAATTTCAAAAGATTTTTGTGGCTCCCATTGTTTTCTTTAATTTGTGAAACTGGTCAAAATGGCTCTTTGACTGGTAAAGGTTGCCGACCCCTGGACTAGACGTATAAGATTTCATCAGATTTAGCGATTAAGAGTGACAGATTGTTTGGTAAACGTATAGCATGTTCTATATGTTATAGTTATTTGAATGACTCTTACCATAATATGTTACGTTAACATACCAGTTGGTTATTTATGCCTCATATAACGTACACTTATTCAGCCTGTTGTTCACTATTCTTTATTTATTTTAAATTGCCTTTCAAATGTCTATTCTTGGTGTTGGGTTTTATCAAATAAATTTCCCCCAAAAATGCGACTTATACTCCAGTACGACTTATATATGTTTTTTCCTTCTTTATTATGCATTTTCGGCCGGAGCGACTTATACTCCGAAAAATACGGTATTCAATTTGTGGTATCGAATGCTACATTTTTAGACAAAATAAAGTGGTTAGTTTCCAATAACTAAAAAAAATCTAATGAAAAATACTATTGACTCCAATTTAAATAATTTTGGTTTGTGTTGGAGTTTGTTTAACAATGAAGTGAAGTGAATTATATTTATGTAGCACTTTTCTCTAGTGACTCAAAGCGATTTTACATAGTGAAACCCAATATCTAAGTTATATTTAAACCAGTGTGGAGCAGGTGGGTAAAGTGTCTTGCCCAAGGACACAACGGCAGTGACTAGGATGGCGGAGGCGGGGATCGAACCTGGAACCCTCAAGTTGCTGGCACGGCCACTCTACCAACCGAGCTATGCCGCCCCAATAACAAAAACAACCAAAATAAATGTTGTAATAAAAACAATAACAAAAAAATATATACATCTTATTACTTCAGTATCATTTATATACTGATACCACAGTAGGTATCGATAGTATCAATATCTAGAGCAGGGGTCGGGAACCTTTTTGGCTGAGAGAGCCATGAAAGCCAAATATTTTAAAATGTATTTCCGCGAGAGCCATATAATATTTTTTAACACTTAATACAACTAAATGCGTGCATTTTTAAGTAAGACCAACATTTTTAGAGTATAACAAGTCTCTTAATCCTTTTAATAACATTGTTATTCTGAAGCTAACCAATAATAAATAATATACTTCTTACCATGCGACTTCTTGAACAGGTGCGGTAGAAAACGGATGGATTAAAATGCATGAGAATGTTTTATATTTTGAATGTTATTTTCAACACTGTGATTACCAGCGGAATTATTCATTACTTATCCTGTTAAGCAATGTCAGCTAAGATGAGTTCAAACCCCGGCCGAGTCATACCAAAGACTATAAAAATGGGACCCATTACCTCCCTGCTTGGCACTCAGCATCAAGGGTTGGAATTGGGGGTTAAATCACCAAAAATTATTCCTGGGCATGGCCACCGCTGCTGCTCACTGCTCCCCTCACCTCCCAGGGGGTGATCAAGGGTGATGGGTCAAATGCAGAGAATAATTTCGCCACACCTAGTGTGTGTGACAATCATTGGTACTTTAACTTAATTTATCTGCGAGCCAGATGCAGTCATCAAAAGAGCCACATCTGGCTCGAGAGCCATAGGTTCCCTACCCCTGATCTAGATTGATCACCCCAACTTTACATTAATGCAGGGGTCTTCTATGTTTTCCAGGCCAAAGGTCCCCAAAGTGATGTAGAGATGGAGCGGGGATCCCCTACGTATATGTCCTGTATAAAATTGTTATTAAACTGGTACTAAAAGTACTTTGTTAAAGCTAAAGTTAAAGTTAAAGTCCCAACGATAGTCACACACACACTAGGTGTGGTGAAATTATCCACTGCATTTGACCCATCACCATGTTCACCCCCTGGGAGGTGAGGGGAGCAGTGAGCAGCAGCGGTGGCCACGCTCAGGAATTATTTTGGTGATTTAACCCCCAATTCCAACCCTTGATGCTGAGTGCCAAGCAGGGAGGTAATGGGTCCCATTTTTATAGTCTTTGGTATGACTCGGCCGGGGTTTGAACTCACGACCTTCCAGTCTCAGGGCGGACACTCTAGCAGGTAAAATTATTAGGGATGTCCAATAATATCAGACTGCCGATATTATCGGTCGATAAATGCTTTAAAATGTGATATCAGAAATGATCGGTATCGGTTTCAAAATTATCGGTATCGGTTTTAAAAGGTAAAATGTATGACTTTTTAAAACGCCGCTGTGTACACGGACGTAGGGAGAAGTACAGAGCGCCAATTGACCTTAAAGGCACTGACTTTGCGTGCCGGCCCAGTCACATAATATCTACGGCTTTTCACACACACAAGTGAATGCAAGCATACTTGCTCAACAGCCATACAGGTCACACTGAGGGTGGCCGTATAAACAACTTTAATACTGTTACAAATATGCGCCACACTGTGAACCCACACCAAACAAGAATGACAAACACATTTCGGGAGAACATCCGCACCGTAATACAACACAAACACAACAGAACAAATACCCAGAACCCCTTGCAGCACTAACTCTTCCGGGACGCTACAATATACATCCCCCGCTACCCCCTACCCCCCACCTCAACCCCGCCCACCTCAACCTCCTCATGCTCTCTCAGGGAGAGCATGTCCCAAATTCCAAGCTGCTGTTTTGAGGCATGTTAAAAAAAATAATGCACTTTGTGACTTCAATAATAAATATGGCAGTGCCATGTTATCATTTTTTTCCACAACTTGAGTTGATTTATTTTGGAAAACCTTGTTACATTGTTTAATGCATCCAGCGGGGCATCACAACAAAATTAGGCATAATAATGTGTTAATTCCTCGACTGTATATATCGGTATCGGTTGATATCGGAATCGGTAATTAAGAGTTGGACAATATCGGATATCGGCAAAAAAGCCATTATCGGACATCTCTAAAAATTATTATTATTATAGTTATATTATAGTTATTGTGTAATAGTAAAATATTCAAATACTGTATAGCGCCTCTAATAGCTATCAGACTACTAAAGCCCCACCTTTATTGCAGCTTGCTCTCAAACTTGAACTAGTGTTCTGACAAGACAGGCACCCTCCTGGATGTCATGCAACTCCTGCATGTGTGTAACAAGGAATATGGAAATGTCATTTTGTCTCCCTGAGCGTGCGTCCCTTTTGAAGGACTCTTTCACGTGAGTACAATCACATCAGTGAGTACATCATCACAATCAGCGAGTAACACTGCACCACCAAACCGGCGAGAAATGCGACTAAGAAGTGTCTCCAGACTCTACTCAGCACGATGGTTAGCGGTTAGTCCTGCGAGTGCGACTCCAAGGAGACAAACAGAGCGATGTGTTGCACAGGCGTTCACACCTGTCGCCATTAAATTACAGCAGTGCGGTCTTTAACGCATGCGGAGTTAGACTCCATGGAACTGAAACGAGGCCTCAGCAGCCCGGGAGAGGTTTGTTAATGCCGGCCAGAAACGTGGTCGACGTGGTAATGGGAACCCTGTGCCCATGCACAGTGGCCTCTGGCGTGGGCGGTCGTCCCTTAACGAGGCTTCAAGACAACCCGCTGTGAAAGTCTTTAATTTGATATGTAGCACAGCTTGCTTTTTAAATGTTAATATCCCAGACGGTCACCCTCGTTTAATTGTGGCAGCCAAAATTGTGGTCATAATTAAAATGATTAATTGTGCAGCCCTAACATTAATTAACCAGTCAAAAAACATGTATTTTTTACATCAAAGATATTCAAATAGTTTTCATATTTCCATCCTGAAAACGCCAGTTTTAACTCAATAGATCGCTCCATACTCGCCATTGTTTGACCTAGTTCTTCTTCCAGCGCCTTGCCACCCACCAAATACTGTAGCTTACCCAGTGGTGTGCCGTCAGGGCCAGCAAGGCCTTCTCTGCTGGCCTAACATAACCAGAAATCATGATCATAATTAGAGATTAAAGATAAAAAATGTTTTTATTTACTTTCCCTAAATATCTAAAATTATTCATATTCTCTTCATGTCATATTATGCTCTTTCCAGCGCTGTTGTAGCTTATGTTGCCATGCTGAACAGACACATACAGTGATAGACAGTTGCAATAGCCAATCGAGTTGTTGTCAGTAAGGCCTTCTAAATCTAAATTTTTCAACCACTGTGCCGCGACACACTAGTGTGCCGTGAGATACGGTCTGGTGTGCCGTGGGAGATGATCTAATTTCACCTATTTCGGTTAAAAGTATTTTTTGCAAACCAGTAATTATAGTCTGCAAATTATGTGTTGTTGTTGAGTGTCGGTGCTGTCTAGAGCTCGGCGGAGTAACCGTGTAATACTCTTCCATATCAGTAGGTGGCAGCCGGTAGCTAATTGCTTTGTAGATGTCGGAAACAGCGGGAGTCAGCGTCCAGGTAAAAAGGTATCTAATGCTTAAACCAAAATTAAACAAAAGGTGAGTGCCCCTAAGAAAAGGCATTTAAGCTTAGGGAAGGTTATTCGGAACCAAACTAAAACTGAACTGGCTGCAAAGTAAACAATAACAGAATGCTGGACGACAGCAAAGACTTACTGTGGAGCAAAGACGGCGTCCACAATGTACATCCGAACATGACATGACAATCAACAATGTCCCCACAAAGACAGATACAAACAACTGAAATATGCTTGATTGCTAAAACAAAGTAGATGCGGGAAATATCGCTTAAAGCAGTGGTCCCCAACCTTTTTGTAGCTTGAAAATTTGTCCCACGGACCGGGGGAAGGGGGTTATGTTTTATTTTTTTTGTCATAAAGAAATACAATCGTGTGTGCTTACGGACTGTATCCCTGCAGACTGTATTGATTTATATTGATATATAATGTATATATTGTGTTTTTATGTTGATTTAATTAAATTTTTAATTCAATTAAAAATTAAATTTTGTTTTTGTTTTTTTCTTGTGCGGCCGCGGCCCGGTACCAATCGGTCCACGGACTGGTACCGGGCCGCGGCCGCACAAGAAAAAAAAAGATTTTTTTTTTTTTTTTATTAAATCAACATAAAAACACAATATATACATTATATATCAATATAAATCAAACTCAAAATAAAAGATTTTGGTTGGGGACCACTTGCTTATAGGAAGACATGTAACTGCTACAGGAAAACACACACAAAAAAGAGAAAAAGCCACCAAATAGGAGCCCAAGACAAGAACTAAAACACTGCACACAGGAAAGCAGCAAAAAAAAACTCTAAATAAGTCATGGCGTGATGTGACAGGTTGTGACAGTACACATACTTTGAGACAAGAGCTATATTGATGCATGCTTGGTTATGCTTTAAAGTCATATCCAACAATTGCAACAACAACTTTTTATTGTCAACTGGTTTTTGTCTTTTAATGATTTCTGCTGGTGGTGTGCCTTCGCATTTTTTCTACGTAGAAAAATGTGCCTTGGCTGAAAAAAGGTTGAAAAACACTGTTCTAGATGGCCTCACGTTGAATGTGACATTTACGCGTCCTGTGATTGGACACGTCTCTCAACACAAATAGTTGATAGACAGTTGTGATAGCCAATCAGATCAGGAGTTGTTGACAGTAGCTGTTCTGTTACAACTAAAAGTTGTAAACTCTTGTTGTTAACGTGTATCATGCTTGACATTTAATTAACATTGTTACATGTATATTTTAGGCTCCAGCGCCCCCGCGACCCCAAAGGGAATAAGCGGTAGAAATGGATGGATGGACATGTATATTTGTCGCCATCATGTGGTCAGGGCAGTTAATATATCTTTGAGAAGTGTGTACTTTGAATCAAACTTTATTAACCGGAAGTTGCATAAGCCAAACAGAGAAATTTATGGTATGTGTTTTAATTGCTGATGCGTTTGAATTGATTTTTAAATGCATACTTGCCAACCCTCCCGGATTTTCCGGGAGACTCCCGAAATTCAGCTCCTCTCCCGAAAACCTCCCGGGACAAATTTTCTCCCAGAAATCTCCCGAAATTCAGGCGGAGCTGGAGGCCGCGCCCCCTCCAGCTCCATGCGTGATGAGTGACGTGTTGACAGCCTGTTCTCACGTCTGCTTTCCCACAATATAAACAGCATGCCTGCCCAATCACGTTATAACTGTAGAATGATCGAGGGCGAGTTCTTGGTTTCTTATGTGGGTTTATTGTTAGGCAGTTTCATTAACGTCCTCCAAGCGCGGTAACAACACACAACAACAGCAGTCAAGTTTCCGTCTACCGTAAAGCAGTTCGTCTGCCGTAAACAGCAATGTTGTGACACTTTTAAACAGGACAATACTGCCATCTACTGTACATGCATATGTGACCCACCCATAATGTGTCAAATTTTTGTGTTGATTTATTTATTTTATTTTGTGGTTTGAATTCGTTTTTGAAGCTGTCATTACACATTTATCAGTATTCACATTGGTCAGTAGGGGGCAGTAGGGTGTTTCTTCCCAATTGAATGCTATCACCTGCAGACCGGAAGTGTCTTGTCATTCTAAAGAGAGCGACCAGTTTGTGAACAATTGAGACGTCCTGTGTGCTTTTTTCTCCTGTATAACAGGCTAGTTTTGGTGAATCAACTCACTGAATAATATCCATGTGATCTTTATAAGTTTAAGTACACATTCTGATGTTGGAGCTGAACTCTAAAATGGCGACGTGAGTA